>NW_023312083.1:0-5864 GCF_011077185.1 Oxyura jamaicensis
TAGCATTGTTCCATACTGACACGAATCAAATAAGCACATTTCACAATCCCCCATTTCTTTTTTTTTATGGTATTGATTCATTTTATTATTATTATTATTATTATTATTATTATTCAATCAAGTCAATACTTGCCAAATTAGTACCAATTTTAGATCTTCTTTTGTTTTTATTATCATCAGGGAATGTTTTTTCCCTTACCCTGGTTCTGGGTCAACAGGTACCACAGATATTTGCATTCCTTGTATAACTGAGTGTATTAGTCTGGTGAAACAGGGTATTAAACATGAAACTATTGAATTATTAAACAACCCTCCACATATTCCCAATACAACTATCCTGATTCTAGTAAGCCAACCACCTCCCATAAAGTCCCTCCATAATTCTCTTAAATTGATTTCATTCCAAGTTTGAAGTGGGACATGCGCAATTTTCTTCATTTCTTTTTACAAGTTCATTCACAGCTTTTCCTTCATTATCAATATCTAAACAGCAGTTACTTAAGGTTAAATTTTCCACAGACTCCTCCTTCTTGTGCTAGCAAATAATCTAAAGCTAAGCAATTTTGATACAAAACAGTTCTCATCTTGGTATTCTTTTTTTGCAATTAATTTGAGTGCATTTCCAGTTTTATTCACAACTATTTCTACTACAGCTTGCAACTTAATTATTCTATTAAGCATACCTATTGGGGTCCTCTAGCCCCAGGATCCGTACTCCAACAAGCACAACCCCAGTTTGAGGGTCCACAGTAATGATAATGATCCTCTCCCACAGATAATCTCTTATCCAATCAGTGTAACACGTAGAGGCCACTGTTCCAGCCTTTCTAGGACAAATGTACTTGGGCTGGTTTCTATATCTCTTCCAACTCAGGCTTCCGCAATCAGTATATGGGTCTTCATCTATAATATCACAGGCATCAAAGGTTATTGACGCTGAGGTATTCAGGGTGGTTACAATTTCACTTGTTCCAATTAATTTCTCTGCATAGAGCATACTGAGGTTAAAAATGCAGCTTCCTCTTTTCTGGCCTTTACAGTCATAGACAGTATGATACACCAATGTCTGGGAGCTCAAGCATCCTTTTCTAGTTGTTGACTTCCGTTTGTTGGCCATAGCTTGGGCCAAGAAACTCACCCCAAGTAGGACTAGAAGAGGTCCGGTAAGGGCCATGGTGCTCGGCGGTCACAGCCTGAAGGGGTTGCAGCCCTTGGCAGACCTTCCTAGCCGCAGCACCAGTTCCCTATCTGGTCTTGCTCTCTTCTCTAATCTTAAAGGGGTGTACACTGCAGATGTACCTTCTCGGTACCTTCAGGGGATAACGCTTAACTGATCCCTGTTATTGATAAATCTCTCCCCTTAATAGGTATCTATTCAAGAAGTTCTTTGTTTACTAATTTTACAGAAGTAATTACAATAAATTTGGAGTAATTACAATAAAGGAGTAATTACAATAAAATTCCCACAGCAACTTAGCTTATACTCTGATGAAGGCTTCTTCAAGTCCATCTGATAGTTTAGTTTCTCCTGGTTCCGATGTTACTTTCTACTCTTCCACTGGACCTTTTACTCACGACACGTGTCCATCCTTTTTCAGCAGTTCTCACAGCTGTTTCCTTGTTAATAGATAACAGCTAATAGATAGCAGATAATAAATATCGGTTGTTTTCTTTTTAATAAAACAAGAAAAGGTCCTTTCCAGAGGGGAGATAAGCTTTCTTCTTTCCATGTTTTTATTAGAACCCTATCTCCTGGTTTTAACTGGTGAATCGCAAACCCTAAAGGTGGTGTCTGAGCCATCATCCCAGTTTCTCTTAGCTCTTTTAATCTTCTACCAATGGTAATTATATATTTCTGGATACTACGATCCTCAACTACATTGTTCCCTAAGGGCATCCCTTGAGAATAAGGCATGCCATATAACATTTCACATGGTGATAATCCAGTCTCAGTGTGTGATTTAGTTCTAATATTTAAAAGTGCCAATGGTAAGCATTTCGTCCAGGGCATTTGTGTCTCGATCATTAACTTAGCCAATTGTTGTTTTATTTTTTGATTCATTCTTTCTACTTTTTCCGAGCTTTGTGGGTGACACGGAGTGTGGTATTCCCGCTGAAAGCCTAATTATTGACATAATAATTTTATTATTTTAGAAGTAAAGTGTGTGCCCTGATCAGAATCAATGGACTGGATTATCCCATATCTAGGTATTAAGTGTTCTAATAACATTTTTACCACCGTTCCGGAGAACAAACAACCCAAAACAGCGAGGCATTTCCTGAATCACCCCTCTTTGTTCCCTCCTCCAAACTCTTTACATTCCTGATGTTATCACGAGCCATGGGGCTTGTCGACCCCCATGGCCACACTCCCACATCTCCCCTTTCTTTAACATAAAAAAGCACAATTAACACAAATTAAGAAAGCACGATTAACACAAACTAAAACACAGAGAAAAACTACCAGGCATACTAATTCTATCTTTAACAAACTTTGTAACCACATCCCTGGGAGAGGCAGGTACTGAGTGCTGCCCAGGCAGGGGGGGCTCTGGCTGCCCCTCCAGCTCCTGGAGTCCTTGTTTGTGGGTCCTGCATATGCCAGCCAGACACTCCCAGACGTTGTTTTTTGTTTGAGCTGGAGTCCAAACTGCAGAGGAGGGTGCTGTGATCATGTTAAGGTGGATGATGAGACGGCCGGACAGACTCATGGTGCTGACATCCATCTAGGACCGGCTTCTGTTAAAACACAAGCACAACCTCGGCCCCCAGGTTATTAGAGTGTAGGGCCCTTCCCAGTAATTGGTACTGTAATTTTTTATTTCTATTTATTTACTTTATGTATTTTTCCATGACTTGTGCTCTTTCTTTAACCGAGTTTCTCCCAGATCTGTCTCCTAGATCTGTCTGTCGCTTTTTCTCCTGCATGGACAGATGCAAGGACCTTCCGTCCATCGATTTAAAAATTTAAGAACATAGCATACTTTATCTATCTTTTCCTAGGGTTCACACCCCTACTCTCCCTTCTTTGTTTTAGAAGCTGATCTGGTTTAGTTAGGATAGAATTAATTTTCCTCCCAGTAGCTGGTAGAGTGCTATGTTTTGGATTTAGAATGAGACTAATGTTGATAACACACAGATGTTTTAATTGCTGCAGAGCAGTGCTTACACTAAGCCAAGGACTTTTCAGCACCTCACTCTGTCCTGCCAGCAGGCAGGCTGGGGGTGCAGCAAGAGCTGGAAGGGGACAGACCCAGGACAGCTGACCCAAACTGGCCAAAGGGGTATTCCATACCATCTGATATCATGCTAAACAATATATAGGGGTGGCTAGCCAGGTTGGGAGGGCTGGCTGCCTGGGGACAGGCTGGGCATCGGTCAGCGGGTAGCAAGCAACGGCACCGTGCATCACCTGCTCCATACACATCATTATTATTATTTTCTGTCCCAATAAACTGTCTCTATCTCAACCCGCAGGCTTCAGTTTTTCTCGTTTCTCTCCCCTATCCCATAGAGGGGGGAGGATGAGCGAACGGCTGTGTGGTGTTTAGCTGCCGGCCAGGTTAAACCACAACAGAAGCATACATAAATTGATACAAAGGAGCACTTAAATAATACAACTGGACACAAAAATATACATTTTTAGAGAAATTCACATCAGTAATTGTATAAAGCTTTCTTCTGTACTAAGGGGTCCTGAAAATTTAGGACTAAAACATTAACTTTCTAATGTAATGTAAAAGGGCTATCATGACAATCCTCAAAGGCCACTATATAGTACACTGACATATTCAAGGCTCTCAGCTTTTATTTCAGTCTGTGTATTCAAGTTTTGAGGTCCTTCTATGATTATGCAAACATCAGAAATATAGTGGTATAATAAATGGTACTTATGAAAGCAGAGTTTTAGAGCCAATATTAAATTTTGCAGGCTCAAAACACCAACTTAATATTTAAACAAGTATTTGATACTTCTGTTTGTTCAAAAAACAGAAAGAGTAAATGCACTTACATAAGAATAACTTTTACTTTTCAACAAGAGTGCTCGTGATTTTTATATTAGTACAAACTTAAAAACAAACAAACAAATCCAGATCCACCATATGACTTTTTAAAATAAATGACACCAATTCACCTTTCCCCTACTTGAGTACATTTACATTAAGGCTTTGAATCATCTGACCGATGATTTTACAGCATTAAAATGAGTGGGTCCACAAGGATGCTGGTATGTCTCACTGAGACTTAGCATGAATACAATTAAAGCTCACCACCTTAAGGAAACAGAAAATCACATGCTCATGCCTTAACTATATTTCTTTTTGTCTCCAAACCAGAACATAAAGTTTAATAGTAACAGTATTTCATGGCAGTAGATGAGTACTTTTTAATCAATTATATTTTATTAATTAATATTATTAATTTAATGGCAACATCTTTGGAGAAACTTCCAGTTTTTGTTGTACAACACTGCTTTCTGGTGGTGATTCAGGCATGGGGAGTTCATTCAGTTCAACGTGCTGTAAATATAGCCCCACTTTTTCCCTTTAATAGTTCCAGGGCCCGACATAGGGCATACAGCTCACAAGCCTGAGCTGACTGAGATGGACTCAAAGGTCCTGACTGCACAGGTTCTAGGTCCTTATTAATTATTGGATATCCTGATTTGACCATTTTATCACATAGTACTGAACCATTTTTAATTTGCTCCCTTTTCTCTGGTCCTGGGTCTGACCCATCCAATTTTGTCTGACCCATCTAGGAATTTTACTGTGGCAATTCCTACAGCCCTTGGTTACCCAGTAAGAGTGTCTTGCAGGGGGACCTATCACCCACCCATGAATCCTATAGGAATCACTTCGGTCCTTCACCGGCCAAGTCCCTCACGGGAGATTGGAACCGCCATTAGAAGACCTCCACACTCGCTTTGGAACTAGGTTCCGTCTCAGTCACACTCTTACACACACAGGCAACCGAATCCCACCCAACCGAATGGTACACACTTCAAATACTCACGACTCCATCGTCTTCGTTCAGATCTTTGCGCGCAGAATTACGGGCAAAATACAATGCTGCAGCCGGCAAGGGAGCTCATAAAAAAATCAAATTCTTTGCTTGCCTTTATTCAGGTTCAGGATGGTGTTAGTCCCGACCTGACTTGAACAGGAGCCACCAAATGATGGGGCGCTCCTCCTAGATACAGTCAGAATTCAAGAACCAAGACCATCCCGACGAGCCCCCAATTGTGATAAATGATTAAGTCCCAAATAGGATTTTTGTGATTTATTAAGCGAATAGAGGCAAGCAAACAGCGCTGGGTGCACCGGGAGTCTCTGCTCTACCAGGACGCACACCTGTTACATCAGGTGTCTGATTTTTATGCTCCTAGACTAATACATATTCATCACTATTCCTAGAAAAGGCGGGGTTATTATAATTAGTTCTTGGAATCCAAACCCTCTCTGGATGCATGTGTAGCAGTCTCTGGTGGTCTTTCTGGGGGTCTCTTGTGCTGAAGGCTCGTAGTCTTCCTCCCAGGCTTTGTCCTTCAGTTGTCCTTCAACTCCCCCTTTCTCCTTATTTGGTGGATCTCTTTGCTGGTTATCAGAGGCTTGCGCAGCGTCCCATGCAAAAGTCTGCAGTTTCCTAAAAAAAACTCCTTGGTCCTCTTATCTCCCAGACTAGAGTCTCAATGTTTGCCCTTCAAACCCTCTATTTCCACAAATTGCTGGATCGCTCCTTTGCATGATACAAGAACTATGTACACTAATCACTCTGTTTTTCTTAAATAGGAGTTTATATTTCATCATGTGGCCCTAGCATTGTTCCATACTGACACGAATCAAATAAGCACATTTCACAAT
>NW_023312084.1:0-9087 GCF_011077185.1 Oxyura jamaicensis
AAAAACTTCTTGGTCCTCTTATCTCTCAGACTCGAGTCTCAGTGTTCATCCTTCAAGCCCTCTATTTACACAAATTGCTAGGCCTTTAGTTAGCACAATATAAGAACTATGTACACTAACCACTCTGTTTTTCTTAGACAGAAAGTTACATTTCATCATGCGGCCCTAGCAGTGTTTCATCCTGACACGAATCAAATGAAACATATTTCACAATTCCCCACTTCCTTTTTCCATAGTATTGATTCATGTTTTCTCTTCGACCTTTTCTAGTAACAATTGGATCTCATCTGTCGGTTCTGGGAGGGAAGTCCATTTCTTAAGCATCATTACTGATACATCACTTTTCTTCTCTATTGAAGTCATTACAAACTGGGTACTATTTATTATTTGGTGTATTAGTAATGGAAAGCAAGGTATCATACAAGGTAAAAATAATAACATCATTATACCACATGAAAACAATAACAATATTCTTTTAACCCATGGTCCTCCAGGCAGCCATGAAAACAACTGCCAATCCGTACCCCTCCAAGTTTGTACTGGGACATGAGCCAATTTTCTGATTTCCTTCGTTATTTGTTTAACCACTTTCCCATTATCATCGATTAGTAAGCAACAATTAGAATCATTCAGTTTTCCACACACACCTCCTTCTTCTGCTAGTAAATAGTCTAAAACCATTCTATGTTGAAATATGGCATTCCTCATCTGGGTGGACTGATCAGCTAAAAGATCCAAAGCTGTCGCTATTTGATTGGTTATAATTTCGAGGACAGCTTGCAGTCTAATTATTCGATTCAGATTATAAATAGGTTCCCGGGCTCCTGATACTACCTCGTTCGGGTTCCAGGTAGCTGGTCCGTAATACTGTATGATTCTTTCAGGAGGCCACTCATTTTCTCCCCATTTTTGAGCACTACCCCCTGCTAAGGAAGCATCAATGGATCGTTGTATTCTATTCAGATCATCATATAGTCTTATTCCTAAATTATTCCCTTGTATTTGTGACAATAAAAAGAACAAGGGCCTTATGTACCCCACATAGCATATGCCAGACCAGTTTTTCGGTAGTCTCTTATAAGCATGTTTGCCACACACCCAATAATGTCCCTTTAGAGCCCACGTTCCGTTTGGAAAAGGACCATCCCACCCTTCTTTGTTTCTTGGAGCATGAAAGTACAGGGTATCTTTGTTACCGAGTGGTCCTGTTACAATGTTTTTTCCATATGTACACCTCCAAGCCCCTGCATCAGATTTCCACTCACAACTACAATTAAGTCCCTTTTGGCAACCTGTCATATTATGAGCTGACCAGAAATATTTAAAGAACACTCTCCCCCCATTTTCATTTTGCCATTTCCAGCAGTAGACCCTTACCACATGTTGTTCTTTAGTGGTGTTATCCCGCTGACAGCTCAATATCTGACCGTCAAATTGTCTCGTCGCTTGTGCTCTTGCCACGGCTTCACATCCAGGTCCAAAGAATTCTTTATATGAGCATTTCAGCCAAGTCCCGTTTCTCAGCTGGACATGTGTGGTGTTCCATTTCTCACTGTGTGCTGTGCAGTTTATAGGTTTACATTCAGGATCAGTACAATCATATCCAGGAGACAGAGTCCAGTTGCAAATGCTTTTTCCCACCGGTACCATTTCTTTTCTGTTTAAACAGTATATACCCCGATCTGACGAGTGCAATTTCCATGGGTCTCCTTCCTCTTTCCAAAATTGTGTCCCATTATGAACTTCACTCAAATTACTAACCCACTACTTAGGTTCGACCGGGCCAGCTACCCAGGGCCAATTTCCAGCTCCCCCCAGTCCACCACAAACCCAGCAGTTACTAAGGCTAAAGGCCTTAGCCACTTCCTCCCCCAGAGTGAAAAAGTTATTTCTCCATTCTTGCCCATGGCTCAATTGCCCCTGTAATAACAATACCAGGAAGTATAACATTTCTTATCCTTATTTCCGTCCGGTCTTGAGAGTGTAGTAAATGTCTCCGATCAAGAGGTTGGGCCCGCTTCCAGGATCGATTTGGGCTGTGTTACCATTCAGCTTTTCAGGGCGATCCGGCTCCTGGAAAACTAATCACAACTTTATATGAATTTTAAAAAGATTCTTATATTATTTTTCTTTCGATAACTTAACCTTAGTATGGGAGAAGTCCGGTCGAGGCCCTCTCACTCAGCAGTCAATACCCATAGGGGTTGCCTCCCTCGGTAGACCATACACACCGCAGTGGAGAGTCCTACCCTGGTCTTGCATTCTCCCTTTTCTCCTTCTAGGCTTGTCCTTTTTACCTGGTGTCCTTAATTCATGCATAGCTTCATTACCAGAATATTATTTCCAGTTCCCCAGGAGTGGATTCAACCCTTCAAGCTTCGGTAGTTATTGGCCCCTTTACTCTGGATGCGTGGGTCCAACCTCTTTCTGCTGTTCTCACAGCTGTTTCAGTAGTAAGTAAAACAAGAAAGGGCCCTTCCCATATAGGAGATAGGCTTTTTCCTTTCCAGGTTTTTATTAGAACCCTATCTCCTGGTTTTAACTGGTGGATTGCAAATCCTAAAGGTGGTGTTTGAGCCATCATTCCAATTTCTCTTAGTTCTTTTAATCTTCTTCCAATGGTGATTATATACTTCTGAATATTATGATCTTCAACCACATTATTCTCTAGAGGCATCCCTTGAGAATAAGGCATGCCATATAACATTTCATATGGTGATAATCCAGTCTCACTGTGTGGTTTAGTTCTAATATTCAAAAGTGCCAATGGTAAACACTTTGTCCAGGGCATCTGTGTCTCGATCATTAATTTAGCCAATTGTTTTATTGTTTGATTCATTCTTTCTACTTTTCCCGAGCTTTGTGGGTGCCACGGAGTGTGGTATTCCCACTGAATACCTAATGATTGACATAACAATTTTATTACTTTTGAAGTAAAGTGTGTGCCCTGATCAGAATCAATATACTGGATTATCCCATATCTGGGTATTAGGTGTTCTAATAAAATTTTTACCACCACTTGTGCTGTAGCTCGTGCTACAGGATAAGCTTCAACCCATTGTGTTAAATGATCCACTATTACCAACAGATATTTTATCCTCCCTACCTTAGGCAATTCAGTGAAATCAACTTGTACTTTTTCGAAAGGTCTGTAAACTGTCTCTCTCCCCCCTGTGGCCGCTTGTCGAAACACTTTCTTATTTATTTTCTGACAAGTTAAACAACCTTGTGTACTTTGCTTTGCTATTTCATAAATCCCAACGCAACCGAATTGTTTAAGGAAATGATCACTTAATGCTTTTGTACCCCAATGTGTGTGTGCATGTAACCGTTCTAATATTTGTCTCGTACAGGCTTTTGGTAATATCTCTCGTCCGTCAGGCAGTGCCCATTTTCCTTGTTCTAATTTAGCCCCTATTCTCTCCAATTTCGTTTGTTCTTCAGGAGTAAACTTTTTTTCCCCTTCTTCTTCTTGTTTTTCTTCCTCCTGTATTACATTAATTTTAACGACCGGAGTCCTCAAGGCCGCTCTTTGGGCTTCTTTATCTGCTAAATTATTTCCCCTGATTCGATAATCTAATCCTTTTTGGTGTCCTCTCACATGTACTACTGCTATCTCCTTCGGTTCTCTTAGTGCCCTTAAATTTTTTACTATTAATTCTTGATGTATGAGATTTCTTCCTTGAGTGTTAATTAAACCTCTTTCTTCCCAAATTTTTCCAAAAGTGTGAACCACCCCATATGCATATTTTGAATCTGTAAATATAGTCCCACTTTTTCCTTTTAATAGTTCCAGGGCCCTACATAAGGCATACAGCTCACAAGCCTGAGCTGACCATGATGGACTTAAAGGCCCTGATTCCACAGGTTCTAGGTCCTTATTAATTATTGCATATCCTGATTTTCTTTTTCCTTCCACTACTCGGGAAGAACCATCTACAAACAATGTTTCCCCTTTTTGCAACTCAGTGTCTCTTAAATCTGGCCTTCCCTTTGTCTGGGTCTCAATTACCTCTAAGCAATTATGTTGTAATTTGTCAGATGGTTCTCCAGACAAAAATTGTGCTGGACTCTGAGCAGAGGTTACTCTCAGTTCCAAGTCAGGGGAATCAATTAATATTGCCTCATACTTTAGGATTCGGCTATCTGTTAACCATTTCTCTGCTTTCTGTTGTAAGACACTTCGGACATTGTGTGGAGTATATACCTTTAAAGGGGCACTGAAGGTAATCTTTCTAACTTCCTCTATTAACAATGCTGTAGCAACTAAAGCTTGAAGACAGGCAGGCCAGCCTCTGCTTACTGAATCGAGTAACTTAGAACAATACCCTACAGGTTTCTTAATTCCTGCCCAATCTTGAGTAAGAACTCCATAGGCTGTCTGATTTGATGTATTCACAAAAAGATAGAAAGGTTTTTCCAGATCTGGAAGGCTTAATACAGGTGCTTGTATTAGTGCCAATTTTATTTCCTCAAATTTTTGATCATCCTCTGTAAACCACTTAAGTCGGTCATTAGTTAATTTTTCATATAAAAATTTGACTTTTTCACTATAATTCTCAAGCCATGGTCTACAATATCCTAATAATCCTAGTATTTGCCGAATTTCTTTTTTAGTTTGTGGGGGTCTTAAAGATAGAATACCAGATACCCTGTTAGGATCTAACTTCTTTTTCCCTCCACTCAGCCAATGTCCTAAGTATTTCACCTCCTGCTCCACAAATTGCAATTTTGATCGGGATACTTTTAATCCCTTTTCTCCTAGGAAGTTTAATAATTTAATAGTGGCTTCTCGAGTTTCTTCCTCAGTTTCTCCTGCCACTAAGAGATCATGCACATATTGCAATAATTTTACTTCCTCTGGTAATTTGAAATCTTGTAAGATCTTCTCTAAAGCTTGTCCAAATAGATTTGGTGATTCTGTAAATCCCTGTGGCAGCACAGTCCATCTTAATTGTTGTTTTCGTCCTGTTTCGGGATCCTCCCATTCAAAGGCAAAATAATCTCTGGACCCCTCATCCAGAGGGCAGGACCAAAAAGCATCTTTCAAATCTATTACACTATACCACGTATGTCTGGGAGATACATTACTCAGTAAAGTATAGGGATTTGCCACCACAGGAAATTTAGTAATTGTTCTCTGATTGACAGCTCTCAGGTCTTGTACCATCCTGTAGGACCCATCTGATTTTTTTACCGGGAGGATGGGTATATTATGAGGTGACATACATGGTTCTAAAGTTCCTCCCTCCAGGAGTCTGTCTACTACAGGTTTTAATCCTTTTCGACCCTCCATTGGTATAGGGTATTGTTTGATTCTGATTGGACGATGTGGATCTATTATTTGAACACTTATAGGGGTCATTTCTATTTTTCCAATTTCCCCTTCTTTATACCATACTGAAGGGTTAATAGATTCCTCATCTTCTTGTGTTAAAGTGTACAATTTAATCTGCAATTTGTCTCCTTGGCTATGAATGCTCAGGTTTAATTTTAAAATCAAGTCCCTTCCTAATAAATTGTACTCTGCGTCAGGGAGCAACAGTAAATCATTAAAACAAATTTTCTCTTCTGTTTCTACTTCTATATCTTTTAAGACAGGCACTTTAAAAGGCTCTCCTTTTGCCCCTACTATTGATACATAACTTTTCCCTTTTTCTACTCCTCTTGGAATTTGTTGGATAGTGGATTTTTCAGCCCCTGTGTCCACTAAGAATGAAACTTCTTCTTTATGGAGACCAATTAATAGTTTTATCAAGGGCTCTGTTGATGTTGAAGTCCCCAGAAAATATAGCCCCTGACACCCCTATTCTTCTTTGAATATTTTCTCATCTTGTTCCTGCTTAGGACAGTTCTTCTGAATATGCCCTTTCTTGTTAAAGTAATAACAGACAGGAATTGTGCTTTTCTCTTGATAAGCCTGTCCTCTGTGTGTTTTGTCTACTCCTTTCTCCCTTCTTTCTCCGGACAAGGTCTTATCTCTCTGACTTTCTCTTACAGCTGCTACAAAGATCTTGGCTTTTACTTTTTGTTTCTCCTCATCTCTCCTGACATACACTTTCTGTGCTTCTCTAAGTAATTCTTCTAATCCTCTTTCTGGCCAGTTTTCCAGTTTTCCTAACTTCCTTCTTATGATCCTGTATTGGGTTTATGTGGCAAGGTTTTGGTAGCAGGGGGCCATAGGGGTGGCTTCTGTGAAAAGGATCTAGAAGCTGCCCCATGTTTGGTAAGGGCCCCACTGCTGACCAGAACTGAGCCAATAAGTGATGTTGTTTGTGCCTCTGTGAGAGCATATATAAGACAGGGAAAAAAAAAACACTTCACCACACAGCAGCTGGGAGAGTGAGAGGAGTGAGGAACAGCCTTGCAGGCGCCAAGGTCAGTGAAGAAGGAGGGGGAGAGGTGCTCCAGTTGCTGGAGCAGAAGTCCCCTGCGGCCTGTGGTGAGGACCATGGTGAAGCAGGATGTCCCCCTGCAGCCCATGGAGTACCACGGTGGAGCAGGGTTCCACGCTGCAGCCCGTGGAGGAGACCACGGTGGAGCAGGTGGCCCTGCACCGACGGAGACTGCGGCCTGTGGAAGACCCCTGCTGGAGCAGATTCCGGGCTGGACCTGCAGCCCGTGGAGAGGAGACCACGCAGGAGCAGGTGACCTGGCAGGAGCTGCTGCCCGTGGGGGGCCCAGGTTGGAGCCTTTTGCTCCCGAGGGATGGACCCTGTGGTACGGATCCATATCTGGAGCAGTTCTTGAAGAGCTGCTGCCTGTGGGAAGCCCATGCTGGATCAGTTCAGCAAGGACTGCATCCCATGGGTGGGACCCCACAGCACAGGGGACGAGAGTGACCGAGAAGGAGCGGCAGAGAAGAATTGCTATAGACTGACCATAATCCCCATTCCCCCGTTCCCCTGCGCCGCTCGGGGGGAGGAGGTGGAAGAGGGTGGATGGGGGGGGGAAGGTGCTTTTGGTTTCTTTCCTTTGTTTCTCACTTCTCTAGCTCGTTCGTAATAGGCAATAAATCTTACTATCTCCCTATGCTGAGTCTGTTTTTCCCGTCCCGATAATTACTGTGTGCTCTCCTCATCCTTATCTCAACCCTTGAGCCCCTTTCATCGTATTTTCTCCCTGTTCCTCTTTGAGGAGGGGGAGTGAGAGAGCGGTTGTGGTGGAGCTCGGTCGCCCACCCGAGCAAAACTATCACAGTCCCCCCATGATTTAGCTACAAATTGTGTTTTAAGAAGTGCGGTTCCGGCCACTGTATTTGGATCTATTCCAGAATACATTTGTAAACTTTTTTTTTAATGTCTCCAACCATTCTGATTTAGATTCATCTTTCCCTTGTTGTTCATTAAATGCTTTATGAATATTCTTTCCTCGGGGAACCGCTTCCCTTATTCCCTGTATGATTAATGTTCTCAAATCCTTCATGTTCTGCCTTCCTTGTGGTTGTTGATGATCCCAGTGGGGATCCACGTTTGGCCATTTTTGGTCTCCCGGGAGTCCTGCCTGATTCTGTCTTTCCCAAATCCTCATTCCTGCTTGCCTGATCATTCCCCTTTCTTCAGCCGTAAATAAGATCCCTAAAATGGACTGTAGTTCTTCCCAGGTATAAGTATTAGGACCTAGGAATTGGTCTACTTTTTCAGCTACTGCGAGAGGGTCGTCTAATAAAATCCCCATTTCTCTCTTAAAGTTTCTTACATCTGTGGTATTTAATGGCACTGCCACAAACCCGATGCCCCCCTGATTGCCTCCGAGGGGTACTTCTCGTAAGGGATATAGAGAAGCTCCCTCATATGCAGCAGTTTTACTTCTCGTACAGGCCGCTGGGTGGTCGATCTAATTCCAGTGTTGGTGGTGGTGGAGGCAGGGGCAACGGTGGTACTAATGAAGATTCTACGGCCACCGGAGGCTGGGGCAGCGGTGGTACTAATGAGGATCCTATGGCCACCGGAGGGGGAGCAGCCGCCGGGGGTGGATTGTTAAGATATGGAGGTAGTGGGGGTGGTAAGTTATCTAACGGCTCCCATTCATCATCTTTTTCTTTTTCACGTTTTTCTTCTTTTTCTTTGTCTTCCTCAGACTTCTCATCTGTTCTCAGTGTAAATATTGAGGCTGGAAAAGGACGTGAAGCCCTAATCCATAACTCTGCATAATCACTTTCCTCCTGACTAAAAGGTTTCTTTGAATTAACATGTATATTTAAGGTCTGACAAATCCAGTCTTCAAAGGATCCAAAAACAGGCCAGAATACATTTGGCCTTAGAGGTTTCTTCGGCCATTCTACCATACAATACTGAATCATTTTTACTTTACTTTTTCCTTTTCTGGGGCCCCTTTCATCCCAATTTGTAATCATTGTCCCCAACGGACTTTCTGGTGGTATGTCTGGTAATTTTATCCCTTTTTTCTGAACTCGGGTCTTCGACATTCCCTGACCCATCTAGGAATTTTACTGTGGCAATTCCTACAGCCCTTGGTTACCCAGTAAGAGTGTCTTGCAGGGGGTCCTTAAACTATCACCCACCCACGAATCCTATAGGAATCACTTCGGTCCTTCACCGGCCAAGTCCCTCGCGGGAGATTGGAACCGCGGTTAGAAGACCTCCACACTCGCTTCAGAACCAGGTTCCGTCTCAGTCACACTCTTACACACACAGGCAACCGAATCCCACCCAACCGAACGGTACACACTTCAAATACTCACGATTCCGTCGTCTTCGTTCCGATCTTCGCGCGCAGAATTACGGGCAAAATACAATGCTGCAGCCGGCAAGGAAGTTCAAAAAAAAAATCAAATTCTTTGCTTGCCCTTATTCAGGTTCGAGATGGTGTTAGTCCTGACCTGACTTGAATAGGAGCCACCAAATGGTGGGGCGCCCCTCCTAGATCCAGTCAGAATTCAGGAACCAAGACCATCCCGGACGAGCCCCCAGTTGCGATAAATGCTAAAATTCCAAATAGGATTTTAATCAAAGTTTGTGATTTATTAAGTAAATAGAGGCAAGCAAACAGCGCTGGGTGCGTCGGGAGTCTCTGCTCTACCAGGACGCACACCTATTAAATCAGGTGGTTGATTTTTATACTACT
>NW_023312085.1:0-6203 GCF_011077185.1 Oxyura jamaicensis
TATGGGCTGCTGCAGGGAAAGTTAACATCCCAGCCAGACCCAGTACAACCTCCACCCCTTATTCCATAACATTTGTGTCACTCTCAGGTCCCCTATACTCTGGCATATTCTCATCATCATTGTTCCTTGTTCTTTAACAAATTGATAGGTAGGTACATCTTTACATTCTATAAGTCTCTCTCGGAAAACGTCCATAAGAACTGTTGACTATTTACTCTTCATCTGCTGAAGTGGTCACTCAGGGCAGGTGGAGTTGGATGTCTGGACGCCAGCACCAGCTTAGCTCAAGACCTTGTTGCACTTGCCTAGTTCCTTGCAAAGTTGACCTATCGTTGATCTTGCAGCATCTTCCTACAACACATAACTTAGATTACAGATTAGTTTTCTCCCAAAGTTAGCTCTCCTTGAGGTACACACCTGATATCCCCATCCTTCTGCATTACCCACCAGGTATACCCTGGTCCTTGGGCGAAGACAATCCCACGAGTGGGTTTGCCTTTTCCCAAGGCAGGAGCAACCCACACTGCCTTCCCCATCCACTTTCCTACATGCACTACAGGGACTTTAGCTCCCTTCACCATGCGTAGGGGTTTTGTTTCAGCAGGACCAGCATGGCTGTCAGACCCCCTGTTATTAACTAGCCAAGTGGCTTCTGATAGATTTATGTCCCATTGTTTCCATGTCCCAGCACCCAATGCCCTTAACATAGTCTTTAACAGTCCATTGTACCTTTCAACCTTCCCAGAGGCTTGTGGGTGATAAGGGATGTGATACACCCACTCAATCCCATGCCTCTTGGCCCAGGAGGTGACCAAATTGTTTCGAAAGTGACTCCCATTGTCGGATTCAATTCTCTCTGGTGTACCATGTCGCCACAGCACTTGTCTTTCCAGGCCCAAGATAGTGTTTCGGGCCGTGGCATGGTTTACGGGGTATGTTTCCAGCCACCCAGTTGTTGCTTCAACCATGGTTAGTATGTAACGTTTGCCTTGGCGGGTTCGTGGGAGTGGTCCGATATAGTCAATTTGCCAGGCCTCACCATATCGAAACCCTAGCCATCTCCCCCTGTTCCAGGGAGATTTTACCTTCATGGCTCTCTTGATTGCAGCACAGATCTCACACTCGTGGGTAACCTGTGTGATGGCTTCAATGGTCAGGTCCACCCCTCGATCACGAGCCCATCTGTATGTGGCATCCCTCCCCAGATGTCCTGATGTTTCATGGGCCCATCGAGCTACAAACAGCTCACCCTTACGTCCCCAGTCCAGGTCCACCTGAGCCACTTCAATTTTTGAAGCTCGATCCGCCTCTTTGTTGTTCTGATGTTCTTCAGTAGCACGACTCTTGGGCATGTGGGCATCCACATGACGTACTTTTACATCCAGGTTTTCTACTTGAGCAGCAATATCTTGCCACAGAGTAGCAGCCCAGATAGGTTTACCTCTGCGCTGCCAGTTACTCTGTTTCCATTGCTGCAGCCACCCCCACAGAGCATTTGCCACCATCCATGACTCAGTGTAGAGATACAGTACTGGCCATTTTTCTCTTTCAGCAATCTCTAGGGCTAGTTGTATGGCTTTCACTTCTGCAAACTGACTTGACTCACCTTCCCCTTCCATGGCCTCCACAACTCGTCGTGTGGAACTCCACACAGCAGCTTTCCATTTCCGATGGCTCCTTACCACACGGCAGGATCCGTCAGTGAACAACAGATACTGCTTTCTGTCTTCTGGCAACTCATTATATGGTGGTGCCTCTTCAGCACGGGTTACCTCTTCTGTTGGCACTCCAAAATCTCTGCCTTCCGGCCAGTCCATGATCTCTTCCAGGATTCCTGGGCGATTAGGTTTTCCCATTCGAGCCCGCTGTGTAATTAACGCTATCCACTTACTCCACATAGCGTCAGTCGCATGGTGTGTAGTGGGAATTTTCCTTTGAACATCCAATGTAACACAGGTAGCCGTGGTGCCAAGAGGAGCTGTGCTTCTGTACCAACAACCTCTGAAGCAGCTCGAACACCCTCATATGCTGTTAGTATCTCTTTTTCAATTGGAGTGTAATTGGCTTCTGATCCTCGATAGCCCCGGCTCCAGAAACCCAGAGGTCGACCTCGAGTTTCTTCTGAGGTTTTCTGCCAGAGGCTCCAGGTGAGGCCGTGCTCCCCAGCTGCAGTGTAAAGTATGTTTTGCACCGCTGGTCCGGTACGGACAGGCCCAAGGGCTACTGCACGAGCTATTTCTTGTTTGATTTGTTCAAAGGCCTGTTGTTGCTCGGGGCCCCACTCAAAATAGTTTCTCTTTCGAGTCACTCGATATAGAGGACTCACAAGCTGACTATAGCCTGGAACATGCATTCTCCAGAATCCCACAAGGCCTAGGAAAGCTTGTGTTTCCTTTTTGTTAGTTGGCGGAGACATTGCCGTTATTTTGTTGATCACATCCATCGGAATATGGTGACGTCCATCCTGCCATTTTACTCCCAGGAACTGGATTTCCTGTGCAGGTCCCTTGACCTTACTCTGTTTAATGGCAAAACCAGCTTTCAGGAGAATTTGGATTACTTTTTTCCCTTTCTCAAAAACTTCTGCTGCTGTGTTGCCCCACACAAGGATGTCATCAATGTACTGCAGGTGTTCAGGGGCTCCCCCTTGTTCCAGTGCAGACTGGATCAGTCCATGGCAAATGGTAGGGCTGTGTTTCCACCCCTGGGGCAGTCGATTCCAGGTGTATTGGATGCCCCTCCAAGTGAAAGCAAACTGCGACCTGCATGGTGCTGCCAAAGAGATGGAGAAAAATGCATTAGCAATATCAATTGTGGCGTACCACTTGGCTGCCTTTGACTCTAGTTTGTACTGAAGTTCTAGCATGTCTGGCACTGCAGCACTCAAAGGTGGCGTGACTTCGTTCAGGCCACGATAGTCCACCGTTAGCCTCCACTCGCCATTAGACTTTCGCACTGGCCATATAGGACTATTAAAAGGTGAGCAAGTCTTGCTGATCACTCCTTGACTCTCCAGCCGATGAATCAACTCATGGATGGGAATTAGGGAGTCTCGGTTGGTGCGATATTGCCGTCAGTGCACCGTTGTGGTAGCGATTGGTACCTGCTGTTCTTCAACCTTAAGCAATCCTACAACGGAGGGGTCTTCTGAAAGGCCAGGTAGGGTAGACAGCTGCCTAATCTTCTCTGTGCTTAAAGCAGCTATGCCAAAAGCCCACCGGTACCCTTTTGGATCCTTGAAGTACCCTCTCTTGAGGTAGTCTATGCCAAGGATGCATGGAGCCTCTGGGCCAGTCACAATGGGATGCTTTTGCCACTCATTCCCAGTTAGACTCACTTCAGCTTCCAGTACAGTTAGCTGTTGGGATCCCCCTGTCACTCCAGAGATACAGATGGGTTCTGTCCCTTGGTAGCCTGATGGCATTAAAGTGCATTGTGCGCCAGTGTCCACTAGAGCTTTGTATTCTTGTGGTTCCAATGTGCCAGGCCATCAGATCCACACAGTCCAATAAATCCGGTTATCCCTATCCTCTACCTGGCCAGAGGCAGGGCCCCTCTAGTCCTGGTTGGAGCGTCTGCCACTTAATTCTTGCAAATGAGAAGCAGAGGTCCCTTCATCAGGGTCAAGAAAAACATCAGCTCTTCTACTGCCTCTGGAGAACTGCCCAACAGAAACTGGAGCGGTGGTTTTCTTAGGGGCCCCTCTTCTTGCTGCTGTATTTCCTTTCAATTCACGTACCCGAGCAGCTAGGGTTGAAGTAGGTACACCATCCCATTTCCTCATATCTTCCCCATAGTCACGCAGATAAAACCACAAGGTGCCACGTGGTGTGCGTCTTGGGTACTCTCTTTCTCGAGCAGGAAAATACTGATTCTTAGTGGCTGAAATATCACTCTGTCTGGATGGGAGGGAATATGCTCGTTCTACAAAGTGGTCAAGTCTTTCGGACAGTTTCTCCACCGCTGAGACACAGGCCCGTAGTGGAGCAGAGAGATTGTCTTCATTTTTTTTTAAGCTGGCAGGACAGGTTATACACTGTTGGTCCCATGCCCTCATCCCAATTAAATATCGCCAGTGTACTGGCATGTGATGATGGTGCACTCCGCACCAATTTACGCCACATGGATGTTGTGCACTGGACTTCATCGGGATCTTTAGGTGTCTGGGCATTGTCCAAATCACTATAAATCATCTCCAGCACAGCTAATTCCCTCAGTTGCTGGAGACCTTTATCCACAGTGGCCCACTTGCCTACTTGATATACAATGTCTTCCTTATGGGGGTACCTTTCTTTCACAGCTGCCAGGAGTCGCCTCCAGAGGCTGAGAACCTGTGTCCCTCTCCCAATTCCTTTATCAACTACCATTTCTCTAGAGAGGGATCCCAACTGCTTGGCTTCATTGCCTTCTAATTGTTGGCTATTGGCCCCTGTGTCCCAGCATCGAAGCAGCCAGGTGAGGATGTGTTCACCTGGGTGTCGACCATAATCCTTTCGTATTTCTCGCAACTCGCTCAGGGATAGGGATCGAGTGGTTTCTGATTCCTTTATGATTTTCATCTCGTCTTCCTGCTGTTTTCGTGATGGCACTGCTTTAGAGGTGCCTGCCTCTTCCTCTTCTCCCTCCTTCTTAGGAGAGGCTTCTTCCCTTACTAAACGAGCTGACTTCCGTTTCCATTGTTTTGACTTGACTATGGGGGCGACTGATACCATAGTCGGTTGGTCCTCTGGGTCAGCCACAGCATGTGTTAGCTGGTCATCAGATTCAGAGACTTTCTCCCTCTCTTCAAGGTGCTGGATGATGTTAAACAGTGTTTGGTAGGAGTCAGCCAGGACCCAGCACAATGCCGCAAGCTGTCGTTGTCCGGCATTGTCAGGGTCAGGGCATACAACTCTCAAACATTCTGTCAGGTTTTTAGGATTTTGCACTTGTTCAGGAGTGAAGTTCAAAACTATTGGGGGAGACACCCGTGACAGGTACCTGCCTATATCGTCCCACACACCTTGCCACCTGCCACAAGGTTGTTTCAGGACAGATTGCTGGGTAAGCTTTCGAAACAATCAACTAATCTTAGAGAGAAGAGGAGACCCGTTATGCAGAATTAGAAATAGCAATATATGGGTTACACATGGATATTCAAAATACTCAAAAACTGTTGTAATTAGCCCACTGTGAAAGAAGGAGAAGGTACCATTTCTGATATTATTCATAAACTGACTTCCAGATGAGGAAAGGAAGGCAGTGTAATTCTGAATATTCTCTAAAAGATAGTTTCCATGAGACCCAAATGATAACAGTGCAGAGCCTGAATGCCAGATTAAACTCAAGGCCAGTGCTTGGCAGCACAGCAAGTTTAAGAAAACGAACACAGATTGTAGCACGTTCTCGGATCAGATATAGAGGAGAAAGGAGAACATGACTCGGATTGCATGACACATGATCAAACAAGCCAATATTAACAGGACACTGAACATGGTGACTAGCAAGTAAGTGTGTTAGTTGTAAGAGTTTAATCAAATCTATTGTTATCTCAACCCTTCGAGCCCCACGTTGGGCGCCAAAAAGGACTGTGGTGGTTTTACCGTGCTAGGCAGTTGAACACCACAACCGCTCTCTCACTCCCCCTCCTCAGATGAGGAGGGGAAGAAGTAAAGGAAAGAACAACTCACGGGTTGAGAGAAGGATGATTTAATTAAAGAGGGGAAATATATATATATATATATAATTAAGGAAATATTATTATTAATTAAACAATTCAACTAAAGGGAAAAAAGGGAAAGGGGAAAAGGGAGGGGGAAAGGGAATAAGTAAACAAAACAAGTAAAGGCTATGTGGAAATGCAGAGGAAAGAAATTACTCTCTACTTCCCACAAATGAGCGATGCTTGACCACGTCCTTGAAGCAGGGCCTCAACGCACGTAGCCGGTGTTCGGGAGGAGGACAGACGTCTTCACAACGAGAGCCCACCCCTCCCCTCTTCTTCCTTTTTCCACCTTTTATTGCTGAGTGTGACATCATATGGTATGGAATATCCCTTTGGTTGGTTTAGGTCAGCTGCCCTGGTGATGTTTCTTTCTCACTTTTTGCCCACCCCCTAGGAGGGTCAGAGAGAGTCCTGATGCTGTGCCAGCACTTCTCAGCAGCAGACACAACACCGGTGTGATACCACTGCTGTTCTAGCTACAAGTGCAGAGCGCAGCACT
>NW_023312086.1:0-7187 GCF_011077185.1 Oxyura jamaicensis
CGCTGTTTTGCTTGTGTCTGCTTACTTGATTAATAAAATAATTTCAACAGACCAGAAAATTGTGTGGTCTAATTTATAACAATTTGGTGCCGTGACTCGGATGAAGGCGGATTGAGCAGGAATCCCTCTAGGGGAGGCGCCCTGCCGATTTCGGCGGCCCCAGAAATGGAAACTCCTGCTCGAGCCCTTCACCGACGAACCCAAAATTTGACACAAGCAAATAAAACCGGTAAACCCCAGGCAATCTTTGTGCACGAAGACCGAACGAAGACCCACGGGGTGGGTAAGTATAGGCCGGTGTTCCGTTCGGTTGGGGTTGGGTATCCCGGAGCATAACGCCTGAGACGTCCAGTGGGACGAGGCGAGTGCGGACCCCTCGGTAGTGCGGTTCCCACATCCCGCGAGGGACTGGGCCACGAAAAGGGGGAAGCGTTGTGTGTGTGTGTGTGTGAAGGTGCTCCGGAAGATGGGACAGAAGAAAAGTAAGCCTTCTGGTCCCATGGGTAAGGGAAACTCTAGTGTGAGTTTACCGGATAGTCCACTGGGACTAATGATTAAAATGATTAGTGATTCCCCTTCTAGGCGGGGAAAGAGTAAAGTAAAGTGAATATGCACACCTTTGGATTAACTCAGAAACTGGAGCTAATCTGTATCTCCTAAAAGAAAAAGGAGGGAAAGGGAGACGTGGCACCACCTCTCTACATAACTCCTCCTATGCCCATGGCCCTCTCCCTTCCAGAACCCGCTGATCCCCAATTTTCAGGGGAGTCAGTGAGATTGACTCCAGTGCTCAAGGGCCAGTAATTAGGAGTCAAACTAAGTAACAAAAAACTTGCCAGACATCCCATCTCAGGCAGGAAACAGATGGACAACAAGGACACAAATTAGCTCAGACTGATAAGGACATTGCAAACTTGCAAAATCACTACATTCTAGATAAAGGGTGAGAAGTATACTATGAGGAAGACATATGGCCTTCCTCCCAAAGACCACTGCCCACCTCCTGAAGACCCCTGCCCACAATTCTTGGAAGAATCTGTGCAAATACAAAGGACTGATAAGCTAATTACCATAAGAAGCGTGAGTAGGCGAGTTCAGGTAATGAATATGTATAGGCGTTAATTGAATGTTCGTTGTTCTGCTGTGAGATAGTTTGTCACTTTGGGTATGTACGTTAGGTGGAAGGATCCCCCGTGCATCCAGCGCTGTCAATAAAGAATACTTTGTCACTAAGAAGAAATTTTGACTTCGTTCTTTAAATCAATCTGGCACCCCAGATGGGACAACCTCTCTGCCCGGCTGCAGGACCCGCTGGGAATAGGACTCCCTAGGGTACCCCCGGGATTTCCCAGAGGGACTCCTTGACTCAACGGATCACTGCGGAGGCAGACAAGGACCCCATCGCTGTAAGTGACGATATTCTTTATTTTGGTTTGTTTGTTTGGTAGACCGGTCATTTGGTGCTGCCTGTAAGTCAGAAGGTAACCTTCTTCAGGGTAGTGTTGGTGTATACTTTTGTGGCTAGCATCTTAAGTATACGTTGGACCTGTTTTGATGGCATTTAATTGCCATTGGGAACCTTGGCAAAAGGTTTGCCTTTAAGGTTTATTTGGTACTGTGTTACTTATTTCGGTTTTCTGACCTATTGAATGCGGAATTTGACTCTGATTGTTGTTAGTGCGATTCTAGCTATATTTTTGGTAATAATAATGGTTTCTTGGTGTTGCTGTAAAAAGATACCAACATGCTGCATTTTGTAAGTGTTAAAGGGGTATCTTGAAAGTGTGAATTGAAAAAAATGGGAGGAAAACAAAATGGTGGAATTGTAAAGAAAAGTCCTTTAGGATGTGTTTTAAGTCATTGGAAGGATATTGGAGGGTCCGCTGGTGGAAGCATGAACAGAAAAAACATTGATAAAATATTGTAAACAATGGTGGCCGCTTTGTGGAGAAAATTGGCCTTTTAATGGAACTTTAAACTATAATACTTTGTTAAAGTTAATGTTTTTGAGGAGAGAAGGGAAATGGGATGAAATGTTGTATACTGCTATGTTGTTTCAGCATCTTGGAGGGAAAAGGTATGGAATTAAGTTGGCCTCTGACTGAGCTTTTGGTGCTGGCATTAGAAAAGTACAGGCTGGAGAAAGATAAAGGAAGTGTTAAAAGGGTTGTGGAAGGTGTTAAAGGTGTGGCATGTAGTATTTGATAAAGCTGTTTGAAGTTGAATGAGCAGGAAAAGAGGATGTAGGGATGTTAATAGTTCTGCCTCAACCCGAGGCTGAGATCTCAAAATCATGGGTGTGAGCCCTCTGGGGCAGAGGGACCATGATGGGTCCAAAAGAGTTGTCATGGAAACAGAAAAGCAGTTAACTCTTAAAACAACCTGAGTTCACATGTGAGCTCAGATTGCCAATGGGATCGCTCAGGGAACTTTCAACGATTGCATTCCCCTGACCGACCCCCCCCAACTGAGACCCTAATCACCCCGGAAATTATGAACAGCTATACAGAAATCTGGTTAAAATGGGAATTGAGAATTTGTTCCAACAAGATCCAAAAGAAACCCCTATGGAATTTTTGAACCAACTTTTGAAATGCAATGAAGAAAAATAAATAAATAAATAAATTTTGGATGTGGCTTCAGAAAACAGGTAATTGGCTAGCCTCTTTCTAGGGCAATTAGCCCCCTGATATCAGAAAGAAATTGTCTTAGGCTGCAGGATAAACTTACAACAGCCAGGAATAAGGGAGACCTGGGGCATCTACCCTAGCAGGTCCACTGGTTGAAATAAAGCTAGGGAACGAAGAGAGAGGCTTGAATTTTTGTTGGTTAAGGGAGCTTCTTTCTCTGTGTTAATTACTCTGTAAATGTAATAGGAGTAACTGGCCAACAGGAAAAGGCATTTTTTTTTGCAATGCTTGAAATTTAATTTGGGAAAAATGATTGGAATTACAAAATTAGAAAAATAGTCAAGTTTGGTTCATGGTACTAGATTTAAAGGATGCCTTTTTCTGCCTGCCCGTGGCAAATGAAAAACAGAAACTCTTTGCCTTTGAATGGGAAAATCCTAATAGAGGACGAGAAACTCAGATTACTTGGACAGTGTTACCACAGGGGTTCAAAAATAACCCCACCATATTTAGGGAACATCTAGCCTGTGATCTTGAAGTTTTGACAGACCCCTTCGGGAAAAGGGGACACTGTTGCAATATACAAATGATAGCTACTGAAGAAGAGGAGGAATGTGTATCATGGACTATTAGTTTACTAATATATATATATTTTCAGCACTAATACTATGAACCTAGCCTCTTTCCTCAGTAACTGTTCCCAGATCGCCAGATCTTGCATCAAGACCATGAACACGGTATACTCCAGCTGACCAGACTTCTAGGAAACACCCCTAGAAGATGTGGAGGATTGGTACATAGATGGCAGCAGCTTCGTCCGCCAGGGATTTTTGCTTCACAGGATATGCGGTAACAAACATCAGCCCAAAAGGTGGAAATCATCACCTTGATAAGAGCTCTTGAGCTGGCAAACATTTGGACAGATTTGAAATACACCTTTGGTGTGGTGCATGTACACACCTTTGGGAAAATATGGGAAGAGAGAGGATTTATAAATTCACGAGGAAAAGGACTAATTCATCAGGAGTTGATTCTCCAAGTTTTACAAGCCATCAGGGAGCCTAAGGAGATTGCGGTGGTGCATGTAAAAGGACACAAGCGAGGGCTGAATCCCCAAATCAGAGGTAATAACTTAGCTGACCAGGAAGCAAAAAGAGCAGCTCTCATGGGTGTATATGAACTGACTAAGAGAGCAGACTGCCCGAATTGTGGCAAGGGGAAGGATTTAAAGAAATTTCCATGCTATGATTGCTGGAAAGACTGGGGAGTAGAAGGGATTGAATGTAATTGTTTGGAGGAGGAGAGTCCGCCTTACAGGAAGTGTTACAAGCATGGCCCAGCTAAGTCTTTATGTTCTGGTGGGCACGCCCCCCTCCCCTTGTTTTGTTTTACTACTGTAGAAAAGGAAAAGATGACACAAATGGGGATTCGAGAAAGTGAAAAAGGAAAATGGGTACTACCTGACGGACAAGAAGTGTTACCAAAATCAGTAGCTATGAGGGTGCTACGGAGATTTCATGAACAAATGCATTGGGGTGCTCAGGCGTTAGTAGATCAATTCGCCAATAATTATATGTGTATAGGGATATATAACATAGCAAAGGGAATTGTTAATGGGTGTATGATTTGTCGGAGGGTAAATGCTAAAAATATGAGAAAAAGGGTTCTGGGAGGACGAGAATTAGCCCACCGACCCTTTGCAAGAATTCAATTGGATTTTACCGAACTTCCCAAAACAGGAAGATACAAATATTTGCTGGTAATCATAGACCATCTTACAAATTTTGTTGAAGCATTTCCCACGACAAGGGCTACAGCACAAACCGTAGTGAAAATATTGTTAGAAAACATAATTCCCCGATATGGGATTGTAGAAGCAATAGATTCTGATAGGGGATCACACTTTGTGTCAAAAGTGTCCCGTGACACAATGAAAGCTTTAGGAATCAAATGGGAATATCATACTCCCTGGCATCCTCAGAGCTCGGGGAAAGTAGAACAGATGAACGGGGAAATTAAAAAGCAACTTACTAAATTAATGTTAGAAACGAAAACCTCTTGGATAAAGTGCTTGCCGCTAGCTTTGTTAAGTATACGCGTGAAGCCCAGGACTGATCTGGGAATCTCCCCTTTTGAAATGCTGTATGGTATGCCTTACGATCTCGAGATACCCCTTGATCATCCCCACCTACAAGATGATCAATTAAAACCTTACCTCACACAATTGATAAATAGACGCAGGGAATTACAGAAAAAGGGTTTAATTGTGCAACGTCCTCCTTTGGATATGGCAATCCACAAGATACAGCCTGGAGATAAGGTCCTGATAAAAACTTGGAAAGAAGTTACATTAACACCACAATGGGAAGGCCCCTATGTTGTTTTGCTTACTACAGAAACAGCTGTCCGGACTGTGGAGAAAGGATGGACACATGCCAGCCGTGTTAAAGGACCCATCTGTGACGAGAAGTGGGAGATCGCTCCAGGAAACAAAGACCTGAAGCTCACATTGCGACGAACTCGATAGGTACCGTGGGTTAAGGTAGAGGCTCTCCCCTGAAGAACACTACTGCTGCCGAGAAGAACTAAAACCTCGTAGTTGGCTGCAACCCAACTGACGAGTGAGGCAGAGGAGTGAATAAGTGGGGAAAGAAATGGGCCTCAGCCATTCCTATCGGTATTTAGGGGTTCTCGCAGTGATTTCATCCTGCATAGCGACTCAACACCACCCCCACCAACCCTTTAAATGGACTTTAAGTCGATTCGAGGATCAACAGGTTATTGCTACCCAGATAACATCGGGGGGGCCAAGCTTTACTTCTACACTATGTAAGCTGATCCCGAGGCCCCAATGCTGGGAATATATGGGATTTTATATGTGCCCGAGTTCGAATCCTGGAAAGGGGTACTGCAACTCCCCTAATCAATATTACTGCAGCTACTGGGGTTGTGAGACTATAGCCCCTAGCTGGATACCGGGATACGGTAGAGATAAATACTTAAGGGTCCAATGGGGTCCATATGGGTGCATTCCACCGCAAGGGTGGGGAGGACGTGGAAACTGCAAATATCTTTTTTTAAATGTTACCCAGCCCACGGATAGAGGGTGGAACATGGGAAGAGTGTGGGGAATAAGGTATACGGAACCTGGAACTGACAAGGGAGGACTCATACTAATA
Source organism: Oxyura jamaicensis (assembly GCF_011077185.1). Taxonomy (NCBI): domain Eukaryota; kingdom Metazoa; phylum Chordata; class Aves; order Anseriformes; family Anatidae; genus Oxyura; species Oxyura jamaicensis. The sequence continues at coordinate 5,810 of NW_023312086.1, forward strand.
AAGAAGGAAATACCCGAGACTTCCAAGGTAGTCGGGCCTAATAAAGAGTTATTAGGGGAAGTTTTGATTGCCCAGACTGTAAAGATACCTGGGACTGCCCGACCTACTACAGTGTTTTTCAATAAGTCGACAGAGTTATCCTTTCCCACACTGCTTCCAAGCATTGTGAAAAAGAAAGAGGTTGTACCCGGGAGTAGTATGTGGAAAGTTATAAATGCTAGTTTCCAGGTACTAAATCAAACTAATCCTGAGATAACTGAAGGGTGCTGGCTATGTGTAAGTGTTAAGCCCCCATATTATGAAGCTATAGGGGATATGGGGAGGTCTGAATATTCAAATGAGTTAAATCCTTCCAAATGCAGTTGGGGTCAGGAAATCGGGATAACTTTGACTCAAGTTACAGGAAAAGGTAGATGTGTCGGCACAGTTCCAAGAGATAAAAATGATCTGTGCCATGTCACTGAAAAAATGGACCGAACCCACAAATGGTTAATTCCTGCAAATAACACTAGGTGGGTATGTTCATCGTTAGGAGTCACTCCTTGCATATCTTTAAAATTGTTTAGCACATCTCATGATTTTTGTGTACAGGTGGTCATTATACCAAGGATTCAATACCACACTGAAGAGTATATGTATACCCATCACACAGTGGCTGAATACCATCTGGTAAAGAGGGAGCCTATTACGGCCGTCACCTTAGCCACTTTAATGGCTCTCGGGGCTGCAGGTGCAGGAACTGGAATTGCTTCCCTGGTAAAACAAAGCCAGGAATTTACTTCTCTGCGCATTGCCGTAGATGAGGATCTGGCCCGTATAGAGCAATCAATAACAGCTCTGGAAAAATCGGTTAGGTCATTATCTGAAGTGGTACTCCAAAACCGTAGAGGGTTGGATTTGATTTTCTTACAACAAGGAGGACTGTGTGCAGCCCTGCGTGAAGAATGTTGTGTATATGCAGATCATACTGGGGTGGTGAGAGATACAATGACTAAATTGCGGGAAGGATTAGAAAAACGCAAAAGGGAAAATGAGGCTCGTCAGAATTGGTATGAATCCTGGTTTAATTACTCACCTTAGCTTACTACCCTGCTATCAACCATAGCGGGGCCCTTGTTGTTACTTATATTAGCACTGACTTTTGGACCATGTATATTCAATCGAGTAATTGCAATTGTAAAAAGCCGATTAGAGGCAGCTCATCTTATGCTCGTGCGTGCTAAGTATGAATCTCTTGAGCAGGAGGACAACGCAGAAACTTTGATGCTCAGCAAGCAAATATTGCAAAAATTCAATGAACAAAATATGTTAGAAAAAGAAAAAGGAGGGATTGTAATAAATTAGTGGGGGTTTGTTCATTGTCTTTGAGGAATTTGGA
>NW_023312087.1:0-5905 GCF_011077185.1 Oxyura jamaicensis
GCCTCGGGATCAGCTTACATAGTGTAGAAGTAAAGCTTGGCCCCCCCGATGTTATCTGGGTAGCAATAACCTGTTGATCCTCGAATCGACTTAAAGTCCATTTAAAGGGTTGGTGGGGGTGGTGTTGAGTCGCTATGCAGGATGAAATCACTGCGAGAACCCCTAAATACCGATAGGAATGGCTGAGGCCCATTTCTTTCCCCACTTATTCACTCCTCTGCCTCACTCGTCAGTTGGGTTGCAGCCAACTACGAGGTTTTAGTTCTTCTCGGCAGCAGTAGTGTTCTTCAGGGGAGAGCCTCTACCTTAACCCACGGTACCTATCGAGTTCGTCGCAATGTGAGCTTCAGGTCTTTGTTTCCTGGAGCGATCTCCCACTTCTCGTCACAGATGGGTCCTTTAACACGGCTGGCATGTGTCCATCCTTTCTCCACAGTCCGGACAGCTGTTTCTGTAGTAAGCAAAACAACATAGGGGCCTTCCCATTGTGGTGTTAATGTAACTTCTTTCCAAGTTTTTATCAGGACCTTATCTCCAGGCTGTATCTTGTGGATTGCCATATCCAAAGGAGGACGTTGCACAATTAAACCCTTTTTCTGTAATTCCCTGCGTCTATTTATCAATTGTGTGAGGTAAGGTTTTAATTGATCATCTTGTAGGTGGGGATGATCAAGGGGTATCTCAAGATCGTAAGGCATACCATACAGCATTTCAAAAGGGGAGATTCCCAGATCAGTCCTGGGCTTCACGCGTATACTTAACAAAGCTAGCGGCAAGCACTTTATCCAAGAGGTTTTCGTTTCTAACATTAATTTAGTAAGTTGCTTTTTAATTTCCCCGTTCATCTGTTCTACTTTCCCCGAGCTCTGAGGATGCCAGGGAGTATGATATTCCCATTTGATTCCTAAAGCTTTCATTGTGTCACGGGACACTTTTGACACAAAGTGTGATCCCCTATCAGAATCTATTGCTTCTACAATCCCATATCGGGGAATTATGTTTTCTAACAATATTTTCACTACGGTTTGTGCTGTAGCCCTTGTCGTGGGAAATGCTTCAACAAAATTTGTAAGATGGTCTATGATTACCAGCAAATATTTGTATCTTCCTGTTTTGGGAAGTTCGGTAAAATCCAATTGAATTCTTGCAAAGGGTCGGTGGGCTAATTCTCGTCCTCCCAGAACCCTTTTTCTCATATTTTTAGCATTTACCCTCCAACAAATCATACACCCATTAACAATTCCCTTTGCTATGTTATATATCCCTATACACATATAATTATTGGCGAATTGATCTACTAACGCCTGAGCACCCCAATGCATTTGTTCATGAAATCTCCGTAGCACCCTCATAGCTACTGATTTTGGTAACACTTCTTGTCCGTCAGGTAGTACCCATTTTCCTTTTTCACTTTCTCGAATCCCCATTTGTGTCATCTTTTCCTTTTCTACAGTAGTAAAACAAAACAAGGGGAGGGGGGCGTGCCCACCAGAACATAAAGGCTTAGCTGGGCCATGCTTGTAACACTTCCTGTAAGGCGGACTCTCCTCCTCCAAACAATTACAATCAATCCCTTCTACTCCCCAGTCTTTCCAGCAATCATAGCATGGAAATTTCTTTAAATCCTTCCCCTTGCCACAATTCGGGCAGTCTGCTCTCTTAGTCAGTTCATATACACCCATGAGAGCTGCTCTTTTTGCTTCCTGGTCAGCTAAGTTATTACCTCTGATTTGAGGATTCAGCCCTCGCTTGTGTCCTTTTACATGCACCACCGCAATCTCCTTAGGCTCCCTGATGGCTTGTAAAACTTGGAGAATCAACTCCTGATGAATTAGTCCTTTTCCTCGTGAATTTATAAATCCTCTCTCTTCCCATATTTTCCCAAAGGTGTGTACATGCACCACACCAAAGGTGTATTTCAAATCTGTCCAAATGTTTGCCAGCTCAAGAGCTCTTATCAAGGTGATGATTTCCACCTTTTGGGCTGATGTTTGTTACCGCATATCCTGTGAAGCAAAAATCCCTGGCGGACGAAGCTGCTGCCATCTATGTACCAATCCTCCACATCTTCTAGGGGTGTTTCCTAGAAGTCTGGTCAGCTGGAGTATACCGTGTTCATGGTCTTGATGCAAGATCTGGCGATCTGGGAACAGTTACTGAGGAAAGAGGCTAGGTTCATAGTATTAGTGCCGAAAATATATATATATATATATATTAGTAAATTAATACTATGATACACATTCCTCCTCTTCTTCAGTAGCTATCATTTGTATATTGCAACAGTGTCCCCTTTTCCCGAAGGGGTCTGTCAAAACTTCAAGATCACAGGCTAGATGTTCCCTAAATATGGTGGGGTTATTTTTGAACCCCTGTGGTAACACTGTCCAAGTAATCTGAGTTTCTCGTCCTCTATTAGGATTTTCCCATTCAAAGGCAAAGAGTTTCTGTTTTTCATTTGCCACGGGCAGGCAGAAAAAGGCATCCTTTAAATCTAGTACCATGAACCAAACTTGACTATTTTTCTAATTTTGTAATTCCAATCATTTTTCCCAAATTAAATTTCAAGCATTGCAAAAAAAAATGCCTTTTCCTGTTGGCCAGTTACTCCTATTACATTTACAGAGTAATTAACACAGAGAAAGAAGCTCCCTTAACCAACAAAAATTCAAGCCTCTCTCTTCGTTCCCTAGCTTTATTTCAACCAGTGGACCTGCTAGGGTAGATGCCCCAGGTCTCCCTTATTCCTGGCTGTTGTAAGTTTATCCTGCAGCCTAAGACAATTTCTTTCTGATATCAGGGGGCTAATTGCCCTAGAAAGAGGCTAGCCAATTACCTCTGTTTTCTGAAGCCACATCCAAAATTTATTTATTTATTTATTTTTCTTCATTGCATTTCAAAAGTTGGTTCAAAAATTCCATAGGGGTTTCTTTTGGATCTTGTTGGAACAAATTCTCAATTCCCATTTTAACCAGATTTCTGTATAGCTGTTCATAATTTCCGGGGTGATTAGGGTCTCAGTTGGGGGGGGGTCGGTCAGGGGAATGCAATCGTTGAAAGTTCCCTGAGCGATCCTATTGGCAATCTGAGCTCACATGTGAACTCAGGTTGTTTTAAGAGTTAACTGCTTTTCTGTTTCCATGACAACTCTTTTGGACCCATCATGGTCCCTCTGCCCCAGAGGGCTCACACCCATGATTTTGAGATCTCAGCCTCGGGTTGAGGCAGAACTATTAACATCCCTACATCCTCTTTTCCTGCTCATTCAACTTCAAACAGCTTTATCAAATACTACATGCCACACGTTTAACACCTTCCACAACCCTTTTAACACTTCCTTTATCTTTCTCCAGCCTGTACTTTTCTAATGCCAGCACCAGAAGCTCAGTCAGAGGCCAACTTAATTCCATACCTTTTCCCTCCAAGATGCTGAAACAACATAGCAGTATACAACATTTCATCCCATTTCCCTTCTCTCCTCAAAAACATTAACTTTAACAAAGTATTATAGTTTAAAGTTCCATTAAAAGGCCAATTTTCTCCACAAAGCGGCCACCATTGTTTACAATATTTTATCAATGTTTTTTCTGTTCATGCTTCCACCAGCGGACCCTCCAATATCCTTCCAATGACTTAAGACACATCCTAAAGGACTTTTCTTTACAATTCCACCATTTTGTTTTCCTCCCATTTTTTTCAATTCACACTTTCAAGATACCCCTTTAACACTTACAAAATGCAGCATGTTGGTATCTTTTTACAGCAACACCAAGAAACTATTATTATTACCAAAAATATAGCTAGAATCGCACTAACAACAATCAGAGTCAAATTCCGCATTCAATAGGTCAGAAAACCGAAATAAGTAACACAGTACCAAATAAACCTTAAAGGCAAACCTTTTGCCAAGGTTCCCAATGGCAATTAAATGCCATCAAAACAGGTCCAACGTATACTTAAGATGCTAGCCACAAAAGTATACACCAACACTACCCTGAAGAAGGTTACCTTCTGACTTACAGGCAGCACCAAATGACCGGTCTACCAAACAAACAAACCAAAATAAAGACTATCGTCACTTACAGCGATGGGGTCCTTGTCTGCCTCCGCAGTGATCCGTTGAGTCAAGGAGTCCCTCTGGGAAATCCCGGGGGTACCCTAGGGAGTCCTATTCCCAGCGGGTCCTGCAGCCGGGCAGAGAGGTTGTCCCATCTGGGGTGCCAGATTGATTTAAAGAACGAAGTCAAAATTTCTTCTTAGTGACAAAGTATTCTTTATTGACAGCGCTGGATGCACGGGGGATCCTTCCACCTAACGTACATACCCAAAGTGACAAACTATCTCACAGCAGAACAACGAACATTCAATTAACGCCTATACATATTCATTACCTGAACTCGCCTACTCACACTTCTTATGGTAATTAGCTTATCAGTCCTTTGTATTTGCACAGATTCTTCCAAGAATTGTGGGCAGGGGTCTTCAGGAGGTGGGCAGTGGTCTTTGGGAGGAAGGCCATATGTCCTCATAGTATACTTCTCACCCTTTATCTAGAATGTAGTGATTTTGCAAGTTTGCAATGTCCTTATCAGTCTGAGCTAATTTGTGTCCTTGTTGTCCATCTGTTTCCTGCCTGAGATGGGATGTCTGGCAAGTTTTTTGTTACTTAGTTTGACTCCTAATTACTGGCCCTTGAGCACTGGAGTCAATCTCACTGACTCCCCTGAAAATTGGGGATCAGCGGGTTCTGGAAGGGAGAGGGCCATAGGCATAGGAGGAGTTATGTAGAGAGGTGGTGCCACGTCTCCCTTTCCCTCCTTTTTCTTTTAGGAGATACAGATTAGCTCCAGTTTCTGAGTTAATCCAAAGGTGTGCATATTCACTTTACTTTACTCTTTCCCCGCCTAGAAGGGGAATCACTAATCATTTTAATCATTAGTCCCAGTGGACTATCCGGTAAACTCACACTAGAGTTTCCCTTACCCATGGGACCAGAAGGCTTACTTTTCTTCTGTCCCATCTTCCGGAGCACCTTCACACACACACACACACAACGCTTCCCCCTTTTCGTGGCCCAGTCCCTCGCGGGATGTGGGAACCGCACTACCGAGGGGTCCGCACTCGCCTCGTCCCACTGGACGTCTCACACGTGACGTCTCTGGACGTCTCAGGCGTTATGCTCCGGGATACCCAACCCCAACCGAACGGAACACCGGCCTATACTTACCCACCCCGTGGGTCTTCGTTCGGTCTTCGTGCACAAAGATTGCCTGGGGTTTACCGGTTTTATTTGCTTGTGTCAAATTTTGGGTTCGTCGGTGAAGGGCTCGAGCAGGAGTTTCCATTTCTGGGGCCGCCGAAATCGGCAGGGCGCCTCCCCTAGAGGGATTCCTGCTCAATCCGCCTTCATCCGAGTCACGGCACCAAATTGTTATAAATTAGACCACACAATTTTCTGGTCTATTGAAATTATTTTATTAATCAAGTAAGCAGACACAAGCAAAACAGCGCTGGGCGGCTGGGGAGTCTCCGCTCCGCAACAGCACGCAACTTCCCTTTCCAGGGTTGCTGTTTTATAGCAGTCGAATTCCGGCTTGTCAGGACTTGTTGAACTGGCTGAGGCTGCGCAGTCTATTGTTGAGAGGGGGGTCGTTGTTCCTCTGCCGGTGATCACGCGTTGTGCTCGTGTTCAGGTGGGGGAAGTGAAGTGGCAAAAAGGATGTCTTGTGGTAAGGAACTTCACAGAGTCTGTTTTCACTCAAGGATGTTTACCCAACACCCCCTCCTGCTATCTGTTTGCTTAATCCTCCCCCTTATCAAGGCCATTAAATTGTGCACCCTTATCTCCTCAGCAGATCCTCCAAATTCCTCAAAGACAATGAACAAACCCCCACTAATTTATTACAAT
>NW_023312088.1:0-1755 GCF_011077185.1 Oxyura jamaicensis
CAAATTCCTCAAAGACAATGAACAAACCCCCACTAATTTATTACAATCCCTCCTTTTTCTTTTTCTAACATATTTTGTTCATTGAATTTTTGCAATATTTGCTTGCTGAGCATCAAAGTTTCTGCGTTGTCCTCCTGCTCAAGAGATTCATACTTAGCGCGCACGAGCATAAGATGAGCTGCCTCTAATCGGCTTTTTACAATTGCAATTACTCGATTGAATATACATGGTCCAAAAGTCAGTGCTAATATAAGTAACAACAAGGGCCCCGCTATGGTTGATAGCAGGGTAGTAAGCTAAGGTGAGTAATTAAACCAGGATTCATACCAATTCTGACGAGCCTCATTTTCCCTTTTGCGTTTTTCTAATCCTTCCCGCAATTTAGTCATTGTATCTCTCACCACCCCAGTATGATCTGCATATACACAACATTCTTCACGCAGGGCTGCACACAGTCCTCCTTGTTGTAAGAAAATCAAATCCAACCCTCTACGGTTTTGGAGTACCACTTCAGATAATGACCTAACCGATTTTTCCAGAGCTGTTATTGATTGCTCTATACGGGCCAGATCCTCATCTACGGCAATGCGTAGAGAAGTAAATTCCTGGCTTTGTTTTACCAGGGAAGCAATTCCAGTTCCTGCACCTGCAGCCCCGAGAGCCATTAAAGTGGCTAAGGTGACGGCCGTAATAGGCTCCCTCTTTACCAGATGGTATTCAGCCACTGTGTGATGGGTATACATATACTCTTCAGTGTGGTATTGAATCCTTGGTATAATGACCACCTGTACACAAAAATCATGAGATGTGCTAAACAATTTTAAAGATATGCAAGGAGTGACTCCTAACGATGAACATACCCACCTAGTGTTATTTGCAGGAATTAACCATTTGTGGGTTCGGTCCATTTTTTCAGTGACATGGCACAGATCATTTTTATCTCTTGGAACTGTGCCGACACATCTACCTTTTCCTGTAACTTGAGTCAAAGTTATCCCGATTTCCTGACCCCAACTGCATTTGGAAGGATTTAACTCATTTGAATATTCAGACCTCCCCATATCCCCTATAGCTTCATAATATGGGGGCTTAACACTTAGACATAGCCAGCACCCTTCAGTTATCTCAGGATTAGTTTGATTTAGTACCTGGAAACTAGCATTTATAACTTTCCACATACTACTCCCGGGTACAACCTCTTTCTTTTTCACAATGCTTGGAAGCAGTGTGGGAAAGGATAACTCTGTCGACTTATTGAAAAACACTGTAGTAGGTCGGGCAGTCCCAGGTATCTTTACAGTCTGGGCAATCAAAACTTCCCCTAATAACTCTTTATTAGGCCCGACTACCTTGGAAGTCTCGGGTATTTCCTTCTTTATTAGTATGAGTCCTCCCTTGTCAGTTCCAGGTTCCGTATACCTTATTCCCCACACTCTTCCCATGTTCCACCCTCTATCCGTGGGTTGGGTAACATTTAAAAAAAGATATTTGCAGTTTCCACGTCCTCCCCACCCTTGCGGTGGAATGCACCCATATGGACCCCATTGGACCCTTAAGTATTTATCTCTACCGTATCCCGGTATCCAGCTAGGGGCTATAGTCTCACAACCCCAGTAGCTGCAGTAATATTGATTAGGGGAGTTGCAGTACCCCTTTCCAGGATTCGAACTCGGGCACATATAAAATCCCATATATTCCCAGCATTGGGGCCTCGGGATCAGCTTACATAGTGTAGAAGTAAAGCTTGGCCCCCCC
>NW_023312089.1:0-2099 GCF_011077185.1 Oxyura jamaicensis
TCTTTGTTCCCTCTAAACTCTTTACATTCCTGATGGCCTCATCGTTATGGGGCTTTTCGACCCCCATGGCCACACTCCCACAGCTCCCCCTTCTTTCTTAACATAAAAAAGCACGATTAACACAAATTAAGAAAGCACGATTAACGCAAACTAAAACACAGAGGAAAAACTACCAGGCATACTAATTCTCTCTTTAACATAATTTGTAACCACATCCCTAGGAGAGGCAGGCACTGAGTGCTGCCCAGCCGGGGGGGCTTTGGCTGCCCCTCCAGCTCCTGGAGTCCTTGTTTGTGGGTCCTGCATATGCCAGCGGGACCCTCCCAGACGTTGTTTTTTGTTTGAGCTGGAGTCCAAACCGCAGAGGAGGGTGCTGTGATCATGTTAAGGCAGATGATGAGACGGCCGGAGGGACCCATGGTGCTGACACCCATCTAGGACCGGCTTCTGTTAAAGCACAAGCACAGCCTCGGCCCCCAAGTTGAGTGTAGGGCCCTTCCCAATGACTGGTGCTTTAATTTTTTTTACCATGACTTGTGCCCTTTCTTTAACTGAGTTTCTCCCAGATCTGTCTCCCAGATCTGTCTGTCGCCTTCTCTCCTGCACGGACAGATGCAAGGACCTTCCTCTGTCCATCGATTTAAAAATTTAAGAACATAGCATACCTCAACTATCTTTTCCTGAGGGTCACACCCCTACTCCCCCTTTTTTGTTTTAGAAGCATAGCTTTTAGGGTATCATAGGCCTGTTCAATAATTGCCTGACCCGTGGGGAGAATGAGGTATACCCGTCAGATGTTGAATACCCCACTGTTGAAAAAAAAAAAAAAAAAAAGTGGGTTGCATGGGCCCCATATCCTGGCCCATTATCTGTTTAAATCATTTTTGGAACTCCTAATTTTGCAAAAGCTGACAGAAGATGTTTACACACATCCTTTGCCTTTTCTCATGTATGAACAAATGCAAAAATACAATCAGAAAAGGTATCAATTGAAACATAAGCATAGCAAAGTTTTCCAAATTCTGGCAAGTGTTTAACAAACAATCCGTTAAGTCTATTACTATTAATGTCCATGACTGGGGGAGCATAGTTGGAGATGGCAATCCCGGTTGAAGTGCTACCATATCTTCCATGACTTCATTAATTTTTCTCGGGTAACAGTCTCCATTTTCCATTCCTTTTCTTGATTACAAACATCAGAGAGTTCCAGGGCTAGTCGTGGGAACAATATGTCTTGCTTTAAGTTGTTAAGCAACTCAGCCTTCGGGCCTTATGTATCCTATTCCTCCTGGATCGAAGGGAAACAGATCTGGCTCCTTTTCAGGGCCTATAGGGCCTTGATCAAAAGGAACGTTCAGGTCACCAGGGGGCATAACAGCAAAGGACTGCGATGGCAGTAGCAGCGGAGGGGCCAATGGCACAGCAGGCAGATCAGTAAACGAGCCCGCAGCTCCCTCACTGTCTGGCAAACCACACGTTTGTGACTGTGGTCCCACATGGTTCTTTAAGGCCTCAGAGATTGCTTGCTAGGTGCCGAGCAATCCCGCCGCAATCTTGTCGTTTTTAGTAGCAGAGTCCCACACCTTGACCTCAATTTGGTCCCATGTTTCAGGATCATAAACTGTCTGATTATTAATAAAGGGAATAAGCTGTAAGGTTACCAGGACATTTTTTGTTTCTAAGGACATATGATTCCCTATAGCACACAACTGCTTACCTTTGGCCAGTGAGGGGCAGTTGTTTGCGTGGATCTGCTTCTCTGCTTCTCTGAGCTTGAGCTTCTTTCCAGCTCCGGTGCGCCTATTTCCAGCGACTTTCTATATGAGCTTCTTTGAGCGGTTTTCTGAGTTTGCCAGAACCTATCTTCGTGTGGCGATCAATGTCCGTGATCCTGTCCTGGTACCTGTTCTGCTAGCCTGTCCCTATTCATTCCTTTTTTTTTTTTTTGTCCCTGTACTGTTAAGCCTGTCCCTGTTCCTCAAGATGTCCCTGTTTGTTTTCTTCATGTCCCTGTTCGTTTTCTTCATGTCCCTGTTCGGGCACCATTTGTGGCATAATGACCACATGGACACCAGGGTTCTATTTGGATCAGTAACTGC
>NW_023312090.1:0-2701 GCF_011077185.1 Oxyura jamaicensis
CTCCATATTTATATTTCAGCCATCGTCCTCCGTACCAAAGAGGCTTTGACCGTTTGGCTTGCTTGATTGCAGCACATGTTTCACAATCATGAATAACCTGTGCTATAGTGTCCATGGTCAGGTCCACCCCTCGATCACGAGCCCATCTGTATGTTGCATCTCTGCCTTGATGTCCTGAGGTTTCATGGGCCCATCGGGCTACAAATAGTTCACCCTTATATTGCCAGTCCAGGTCCACCTGAGCCACTTCAATCTTGGCAGCCTGATCCACCTGCTGGTTGTTTTGATGTTCTTCAGTAGCCCGATTCTTGGGCACATGGGCATCTACATGGCGTACCTTTACAACCAGGTTCTCTACCCGGGCAGCAATATCTTGCCATAATGCAGCAGCCCAAATGGGTTTGCCCCTGCGCTGCCAGTTGTTCTGTTTCCATTGCTGTAACCACCCCCAAAGGGCATTTGCTACCATCCATGAATCAGTGTATAGGTAGAGAACTGGCCACTTTTCTCGTTCAGCAATATCTAAAGCCAGCTGGATGGCTTTCACTTCTGCAAATTGACTCGATTCACCTTCTCCCTCAGCAGCTTCTGCAACTCGTCGTGTAGGACTCCATACAGCAGCTTTCCATCTCCGATGCTTTCCCACAATGCGACAGGACCCGTCAGTGAACAGGGCATATCTCTTCTCATTTTCTGGTAGCTTGTTGTACAGTGGAGCTTCTTCAGCACGGACCACCTCCTCCTCTGATGACATCCCAAAGTATTTGCCTTCTGGCCAGTCCATAATCACTTCCAAGATTCCCGGACGACTGGGGTTTCCTATTCGAGCCCGCTGAGTAATCAGTGCAACCCACTTGCTCCATGTAGCATCAGTTGCATGATGTGTAGAGGGGACCCTTCCTTTGAACATCCAGCCCAGTACTGGCAGTCGGGGTGCCAGGAGGAGCTGTGCTTCAGCACCGACCACTTCCAAAGCAGATCAAACTCCTTCATATGCTGCCAATATCTCCTTTTCGGTTGGAGTGTAGCGGGCCTCAGATCCTCTGTATCCCCGACTCCAAAAGCCTAGGGGTCTACCTCGAGTTTCCCCAGGTTCTTTCTGCCAGAGGCTCCAGGTGGGGCCATTCTCCCCGGCTGCGGTGTAGAGCACATTCTTTACATCTGGTCCCGTTCGGACTGGCCCAAGGGCTACTGCATGAACTATTTCCTGCTTAATTTGTTCAAAGGCTTGTCATTGCTCAGGGCCCCATTCAAAATCATTCTTCTTACGGGTTACTTGGTAGAGCGGGTTTACAATCAGACTGTAATTTGGAATGTGCATTCTCCAAAACCCCACGACACCTAGGAAAGTTTGTGTTTCCTTTTTGCTAGTTGGTGGAGACATAGCTGTTATTTTGTTGATCACATCCATTGGGATTTGACGACGTCCATCTTGCCATTTTATTCCTAAAAACTGGATCTCTCGTGCAGGTCCTTTAACTTTACTTTGTTTTATGGCAAAACCGGCCTTCAGAAGGATTTGGATTATTTTCTTCCCTTTCTCAAAAACTTCCTTTGCTGTGTCACCCCACACAATGATGTCATCGATGTACTGCAGGTGTTCAGGAGCTTCCCCCTGCTCCAGCGCAGACTGGATCAGTCCATGGCAAATTGTAGGGCTATGTTTCCACCCCTGGGGCAGCCGATTCCAAGTATATTGGACTCCCCTCCAAGTAAAGGCAAACTGTGGCCTGCACTCTGGTGCTAGAGGGATGGAGAAAAATGCATTAGCGATATCAATTGTGGCGTACCACTTGGCTGCCTTTGATTCCAGTTCGTACTGAAGTTCTAGCATGTCTGGCACTGCAGCACTCAGTGGTGGTGTGACCTCATTCAGGCCACGATAGTCCACGGTTAGTCTCCACTCACCATTAGACTTTCGCACTGGCCATATGGGACTATTAAAAGGTGAATGAGTCTTGCTGATCACTCCTTGGCTCTCCAGTTGACGAATTAGCTCATGGATGGGAATCAGGGAGTCTCGGTCGGTGCGATATTGCCGCCGGTGCACAGTTGTAGTAGCAATTGGCACTTGTTGTTCTTCGACCCTCAGCAACCCCACAACAAAAGGGTCCTCTGAGAGACCGGGCAAGGTAGACAATTGTTCAATGCCCTCTGTCTCTAAGGCAGCTATGCCAAAAGCCCACCGGAAGCCTTTTGGGTCCTTAAAATATCCTCTTCTAAGATAGTCTATGCCAAGGATGCATGGAGCATCCGGGCCAGTCACAATACGGTGTTTTTGCCACTCATTCCCAGTTAGACTCAGTTCAGCTTCCAATACAGTTAATTGCTGGGATCCCCCAGTCACTCCATAAATACTGATGGGCTCTGGCCCTGTATAGCTTGATGGCATTAGAGTACATTGTGCACCGGTGTCTACTAAAGCCTTATACTTCTGTGCGTCTGATGTGCCAGGCCATCGAATCCACACAGTCCAATAAACTCGATTGTCCCTTTCCTCCCCCTGGCTGGAGGCAGGGCCCCTCTAATCCTCGTCAGAATCTTCATTCCTGTGTTTAAAGGACTGCCTGCTGGAAGTTGGAGCAGCAAACTTTTCAGAGACCCCCTTTTTCCCAATTGTTTTCTTTTGCAACTCACGTACCTGTGCCTCTAGGGTCGCGGTGGATTTTCCATCCCATTTTCTCATGTCCTCTCCATGGTC
>NW_023312091.1:0-1766 GCF_011077185.1 Oxyura jamaicensis
GGGCCTCAGATCCTCTGTATCCCCGACTCCAAAAGCCTAGGGGTCTACCTCGAGTTTCCCCAGGTTCTTTCTGCCAGAGGCTCCAGGTGGGGCCATTCTCCCCGGCTGCGGTGTAGAGCACATTCTTTACATCTGGTCCCGTTCGGACTGGCCCAAGGGCTATTGCATGAACTATTTCCTGCTTAATTTGTTCAAAAGCTTGTCGTTGCTCAGGGCCACATTCAAAATCATTCTTCTTACGGGTTACTTGGTAGAGCGGGTTTACAATCAGACTGTAATTTGGAATGTGCATTCTCCAAAACCCCACGACACCTAGGAAAGTTTGTGTTTCCTTTTTGCTAGTTGGTGGAGACATAGCTGTTATTTTGTTGATCACATCCATTGGGATTTGACGACGTCCATCTTGCCATTTTATTCCTAAAAACTGGATCTCTCGTGCAGGTCCTTTAACTTTACTTTGTTTTATGGCAAAACCGGCCTTCAGAAGGATTTGGATTATTTTCTTCCCTTTCTCAAAAACTTCCTTTGCTGTGTCACCCCACACAATGATGTCATCGATGTACTGCAGGTGTTCAGGAGCTTCCCCCTGCTCCAGCGCAGACTGGATCAGTCCATGGCAAATTGTAGGGCTATGTTTCCACCCCTGGGGCAGCCGATTCCAAGTATATTGGACTCCCCTCCAAGTAAAGGCAAACTGTGGCCTGCACTCTGCTGCTAGAGGGATGGAGAAAAATGCATTAGCGATATCAATTGTGGCGTACCACTTGGCTGCCTTTGATTCCAGTTCGTACTGAAGTTCTAGCATGTCTGGCACTGCAGCACTCAGTGGTGGTGTGACCTCATTCAGGCCACGATAGTCCACGGTTAGTCTCCACTCACCATTAGACTTTCGCACTGGCCATATGGGACTATTAAAAGGTGAATGAGTCTTGCTGATCACTCCTTGGCTCTCCAGTTGACGAATTAGCTCATGGATGGGAATCAGGGAGTCTCGGTCGGTGCGATATTGCCGCCGGTGCACAGTTGTAGTAGCAATTGGCACTTGCTGTTCTTCGACCCTCAGCAACCCCACAACAAAAGGGTCCTCTGAGAGACCGGGCAAGGTAGACAATTGTTCAATGCCCTCTGTCTCTAAGGCAGCTATGCCAAAAGCCCACCGGAAGCCTTTTGGGTCCTTAAAATATCCTCTTCTAAGATAGTCAATGCCAAGGATGCATGGAGCATCCGGGCCAGTCACAATATGGTGTTTTTGCCACTCATTCCCAGTTAGACTCAGTTCAGCTTCCAATACAGTTAATTGCTGGGATCCCCCAGTCACTCCATAAATACTGATGGGCTCTGGCCCTGTATAGCTTGATGGCATTAGAGTACATTGTGCACCAGTGTCTACTAAAGCCTTATACTTCTGTGCATCTGATGTGCCAGGCCATCGAATCCACACAGTCCAATAAACTCGATTGTCCCTTTCCTCCCCCTGGCTGGAGGCAGGGCCCCTCTAACCTTCATCAGAATCTTCATTCCTGTGTTTAAAGGACTGCCTGCTGGAAGTTGGAGCAGCAAACTTTTCAGAGACCCCCTTTTTCCCAATTGTTTTCTTTTGCAACTCACGTACCCGTGCCTCTAGGGTCGCGGTGGATTTTCCATCCCATTTTCTCATGTCCTCTCCATGGTCACGTAGGTAAAACCACAGGATGGCCCGAGGTGTGTATCCACCATATTGTCTTCCTTGCACGGATGAGCGCTTACCCCTAATAGCAGAGACATTG
>NW_023312092.1:0-1334 GCF_011077185.1 Oxyura jamaicensis
CCCACTCAATACCATGTTCTTTGGCCCAAGTATCTATAAGGTTGTTTTGGAAATGAGTCCCATTGTCTGACTCAATTCTTTCTGGGGTGCCATGTCGCCATAGGACTTGCTTTTCAAGGCCCAGGATAGTGTTTCGGGCAGTGGCATGGGGCACAGGATATGTTTCCAGCCACCCAGTGGTTGCTTCCACCATTGTAAGTACGTGGCGCTTGCCGTTGCGGGTTTGAGGGAGTGTGATGTAATCAATTTGCCAGGCCTCTCCATATTTATATTTCAGCCATCGTCCTCCGTACCAAAGAGGCTTTTACTGTTTGGCTTGCTTGATTGCAGCACATGTTTCACAATCATGAATAACCTGTGCTATAGTGTCCATGGTCAGGTCCACCCCTCGATCACGAGCCCATCTGTATGTTGCATCTCTGCCTTGATGGCCCGAGGTTTCATGGGCCCATCGGGCTACAAATAGTTCACCCTTATATTGCCAGTCCAGGTCCACCTGAGCCACTTCAATCTTGGCAGCCTGATCCACCTGCTGGTTGTTTTGATGTTCTTCAGTAGCCCGATTCTTGGGCACATGGGCATCTACATGGCGTACCTTTACAACCAGGTTCTCTACCCGGGCAGCAATATCTTGCCATAATGCAGCAGCCCAAATGGGTTTGCCCCTGCGCTGCCAGTTGTTCTGTTTCCATTGCTGTAACCACCCCCAAAGGGCATTTGCTACCATCCATGAATCAGTGTATAGGTAGAGAACTGGCCACTTTTCTCGTTCAGCAATATCTAAAGCCAGCTGGATGGCTTTCACTTCTGCAAATTGACTCGATTCACCTTCTCCATGAGCAGCTTCTGCAACTCGTCGTGTAGGACTCCATACAGCAGCTTTCCATCTCCGATGCTTTCCCACAATGCGACAGGACCCGTCAGTGAACAGGGCATATCTCTTCTCATTTTCTGGTAGCTTGTTGTACAGTGGAGCTTCCTCAGCACGGACCACCTCCTCCTCTGATGACATCCCAAAGTATTTGCCTTCTGGCCAGTCCATAATCACTTCCAAGATTCCCGGACGACTGGGGTTTCCTATTCGAGCCCGCTGAGTAATTAGTGCAACCCACTTGCTCCATGTAGCGTCAGTTGCATGATGTGTAGAGGGGACCCTTCCTTTGAACATCCAGCCCAGTACTGGCAGTCGGGGTGCCAGGAGGAGCTGTGCTTCAGTACCGACCACTTCCGAAGCAGATCGAACTCCTTCATATGCCGCCAATATCTCCTTTTCGGTTGGAGTGTAGCGGGCCTCAGATCCTCTGTATCCCCGACTCCAAAAGCCTAGGGGTCTA
>NW_023312093.1:0-1025 GCF_011077185.1 Oxyura jamaicensis
GTTTGGCTTGCTTGATTGCAGCACATGTTTCACAATCATGAATAACCTGTGCTATAGTGTCCATGGTCAGGTCCACCCCTCGATCACGAGCCCATCTGTATGTTGCATCTCTGCCTTGATGGCCCGAGGTCTCATGGGCCCATCGGGCTATAAATTGTTCACCCTTATGTTGCCAGTCCAGGTCCACCTGAGCCAGTTCAATCTTGGCAGCCTGATCCACCTGCTGGTTGTTTTGATGTTCTTCAGTAGCCCGATTCTTGGGCACATGGGCATCTACATGGCGTACCTTTACAACCAGGTTCTCTACCCGGGCAGCAATATCTTGCCATAATGCAGCAGCCCAAATGGGTTTGCCCCTGCGCTGCCAGTTGTTTTGTTTCCATTGCTGTAACCACCCCCAAAGGGCATTTGCTACCATCCATGAATCAGTGTATAGGTAGAGAACTGGCCACTTTTCTCGTTCAGCAATATCTAAAGCCAGCTGGATGGCTTTTACTTCTGCAAATTGACTCGATTCACCTTCTCCCTCAGCAGCTTCTGCAACTCGTCGTGTAGGACCCCATACAGCAGCTTTCCATCTCCGATGCTTTCCCACAATGCGACAGGACCCGTCAGTGAACAGGGCATATCTCTTCTCATTTTCTGGTAGCTTGTTGTACAATGGGGCTTCTTCAGCACGGACCACCTCCTCCTCTGATGACATCCCAAAGTATTTGCCTTCTGGCCAGTCCATAATCACTTCCAAGATTCCCGGACGACTGGGGTTTCCTATTCGAGCCCGCTGAGTAATTAGTGCAACCCACTTGCTCCATGTAGCGTCAGTTGCATGATGTGTAGAGGGGACCCTTCCTTTGAACATCCAGCCCAGTACTGGCAGTCGGGGTGCCAGGAGGAGCTGTGCTTCAGTACCGACCACTTCTGAAGCAGATCGAACTCCTTCATATGCCGCCAATACCTCCTTTTTGGTTGGAGTGTAGTGGGCCTCAGATCCTCTGTATCCCCGACTCCAAAAGCCTAGGGGTCTA
>NW_023312094.1:0-3580 GCF_011077185.1 Oxyura jamaicensis
CCGTATCCTGGAAGGCACAGACTGTTCCACCTCTTCCTCAAAGGCAGCTGTGATGCACCTCCTGCTCACTACACCCTTGCCAAGACGGCACAGGAGGTGTCCTGCTGCAGCTGGATGACATCCTCTGGTACCCATGCTGCTGCCTAGAGGAGAAATACCGTTGAGCCTTCCTCCTAGGAAATAAAAGGGTGCCCGAGGAGGTTGTCTTACCCTCGGTCTTCTGAACAACCATCCTGCTCAACCTCTCGCAGTACCTGGTGCTGGAACCAGCTGCCCAAGCCCAGGTGCTGCACAAGTTCCAGGAGCTACAAGACCAGCTCCAAGTGTTGTTAACCTACAGACATCAACAGAGGTCTCCACACAAAGCGCTGTGTTTGTGGGGTTCACAGCTGGCAGCGGACATTGACCTCATCCCTTGGGGAAGAAAAGGAGGGAATGTGAGAAATGAAACCCCCCAGCAGTAGCAATGTCTTCTTCTGGACGATCCTTTCTGCGCAGCAGGAAATGAAGACAGCAGCTACAAAAAAAATGACTTTCCCACTCCGTTCCCCTTGCACTGGTTTGGCCTGGGTGACAGTTTCAGGCTCTGGGGCAGAGAATCTCCTCAGCCCAGAGACTCTCTGGGGAGAACTGAGTACACTGCACATGAAGAAGACAGTGGGAATTGATCCTCACACCTGGGAACAGTCGTGGAGGAATCGTGCATGTGTTCCGGACTGTGGGCAAGCTGGATTAGAGGAATTCATCAAAAGCAGAGTCTGGGGAATCTCACCCAACCCAGACCAAGAAGCCATTGCAAGCGGGCTTACAACAGAGCACGCTGTCACCCCCGGGACAGTGACGGCCCAGCCTGTGTGAGAGAGTTCCCTGGGAGACCTTCAGCTTTGCAAAAATGGCAATAAACTAGCTCTCTTCCTGAATGTCTGTGCAGCACTTTATTGGGGAAAGTAGGCATAGGTTGCTACCTGCTCAGCTGCAGTGGAATCAGGGCAGCATTTGGAGGTAAGATGTATCAAAACAGAATGCTTCCTGTAGCACAACATTTCTTGAACAATACCTGTAGTCTCAGAGAGCATTGTTTGGAAAGGGATTATTATTACACAGCGGCCTGTGACATGAAAATTAGATGTCATGAGTCACTTACACGTCCAACTTTCAATGTTACCAGAGTTCTCATGAAGATACTTGACTACTGCTGTAAAAGGGACAATCCCAGTAAGCCAGCACGGTTCCTACTGGCTTTCTGGGAAGAAGTGCCAAAGGCTGAGTCTTTTCTTGGACATTTGAATGGACATAAAATAACTTCACGCTTGCAAGTATGTTAGCAAAGATTAGATTGATGCATAGTATTTTAGCATCACCATGTCTTATATTTCTTTCTCTGGCCTTCTGGAGAGCCCACCCCTTGGTACTTGGAAACTTGCTTCAAAGCCACTGTTAGAATCATCAGTTTCATCACTTGCTATTGCTGCTTCTCCCCAAGGAGCTGCTTTCAGATGGAGGATCATCCCATTAAGAATCACAGGAAGACCTATACAGCATGCTGGGTTACTATATTCCAATTGAAAGATCTTAATTTTATGACCGGAGATTCAGCTTTTCAGGAGGTAGTCCTCTGGCTGCTGATAGACTGCTCATGTGCAAAGTGCTGCTTTCCCCCCACACCTCCAAAGCTGTATCTCACAAGCAGCTGAAGAGATCACTCACACCAGGTACAGGTACAAGCCAGACATTGCCTGATCCGTTAGAGTAGTGAATCCCTCCAGGCCAGGGTCACTGCAAGGTGCTCGCTGCTCCTGAGGCAGATTTCATGAGAAGCAAGGGCAGAACAGCCTCTGTTTTATGGCCTCGAAAAGGTACTGGCGTAAAGGCAATGTGGAGTAGGACCACCGGGTTCAGAAAAATTTACTACACACTGTGTGAGTCATGGACACTCCCCTAGAAATTCCATTAAATGAAAGTTTGGAGGGGATGGCTGCCCCTGGCAGCTCACTGCTCTTGGGTTTGTAGGTTGTGGGTGCCGGGGCCTTGGTGCCCAAGGCAGCCGTGCATCAGCTGGGCGGTGCAGCATCTGTGACACGGCTCTGACGCCTGTCACGTGTCAGAGACATGTCACAATGGGGAGCTGTCCTCAAGGGAGCGAGCGCCGGGTAGTCTGCTTCATTTGGACTCGGGCGATCCGTGAATATGGTGTGTGGGGGAAGGCTGGGCTGGGCAAGGGCTGCCGCACGCATGGGGGGGGCGGGGGGAGATGTTCTGAGCCTGCACCTGGGGCCCAGAAACTCAGGGCCACACCGCAGGCAGGGCCTGGTGCTGCCACAGGGGGATGGGAGCAAGGGTAAAGGGACTCCCAGGGAGTCTCTGCCCGGGGCCTGTGTCCCCTTCAAGCCTGCCGACACCCAGCCACGCAGTGCTCACAAGCCCTGCTTTTGCCCCCTCCAAGACCACCCCTCTTACCAGCCCCGCTCCCCCAGCCACCAGCTCCCTCCCAGCCAGACCCCCTAACCCCCTTTCTCTCCCCTCTCCTCCAGGCCGTGGCTGAGTGGATTGTCTTTGTCCTGTCTGTGGTGGGAAGCCGCTATGTGGGGCATGTCAACGAACAGGCTGACATGTCCATGCTCGAGCGGATGTGGCAGCGTGAGGAGCAGCAGAGACAGGAGATGGCTCGGCTGCTAGACGAGATGGAGCACAAGGTGGCTGTCGAAGAAGCCATGCTCTCCACTGTGTTCCAGCAGTGGCATATCTGGGCCATTGTTGGAGCCTTTGTCCTGCTCTGCGGGCTCTGCTGGCTGGCCAGGCGAAGGAAGACAAAGCCTGCCAGAAGCAGAAAGGAGCTCAGCTCGAGCAGTGAGGAGGAGGGAGAAGAGGACAATGAGCAAAAAGACCGCAGTGGTGCACGGCGTGCTTTCAGGCCTTTGGAAAAGCTCAGTCCTGGGCCCATGCAGGAACTGACCATCGTGTGCAAGGAGCTAGTAGGAGACCTCCTCTGCATCTGCCGAATGCTTTCCAAGAACGTTTTCATGCCACAGCTGCACCTAGACACGGGGATGAATGACACCTACAGCGACTGGAATCTCCGGAAGGATGGCTTATTCTACAGCCTGCAGGTGTTCCTGGATCCACCTCCTGGATTCTCCTTCCTCCTCGACTTGGACCCCACAGGGCAGTGGCCAAAGAGGCACTCCGGCGTCCGGGTGGAACGGAAGTGCGAGTGCTCCAGGGAGAGGCTGCTGGGGGATGTGAAGTGCATCCTCCACCATCCCAATGACAACCTGGGGAAGAATCAGGCCTCACATCTCCTACACACCCTCTGCACCCAGTCCTACCTAGACACGGAGAAAGTCGCCTCCTGGGTCCAAGTGCTGGTGAAAAAGGCCTGGGTGCTTTTGCCTATGTCGCACCACTGCCAGCTAACGGTGCTGCCCTCCTCCCACTCCTGCAAGTTAGAGCTGACAAACGCCTCCCAGAGGACCATCTTCATCGAGATGATTTTTGCCATGCAGCAAGCTGAATAGCTTAGGCTGCAGCATCAGCTAGGCAGGGGCTGGCTTCACCATCAGCACGCCGTGAGAGACATCAC
>NW_023312095.1:0-2324 GCF_011077185.1 Oxyura jamaicensis
AGAAGCTTACCAAGTTGGTCAAGCATGAGTTGCCCTTGGTGAATCCATGCTGACTGCTCCTTATGATACTCTTGCCCTTCATGTGCCTAGAAATGGTTTCCAGGATGAGTGTCTCCAGCACCTTCCCCAGGATCAAGGTGAGGCTGACCGCCTCTAACTCCCCAGGTTCTCCTTGCCCTTCTTGAAGACAGGACTGTCATTTGCTTTCCTCCAGTCTTCAGGCACTTCTCCCAGTTGCCATGATTGATCAAGGATTAGTGAGAATGGCCACGCAATAGCACTAGCCAGCTCTCTCGGCATTTGTGGGGGTATCCCGTCAGGACCTGGAGACTTATGTGTGTTTGGTGAGCTTAAGTGTTCCCTGACCGTATCCTCCTCCACCAAGGGTACATCTTTCTTGCTCTAGATTTCCCCCTGGTCTCAGGGACCTGGGATTCACAAAGGCTCATCTTGCTGGTGAATAGTGAGGCAAAGAAGAGCTTCAGTATCTCAGCCTTTTTCTCGTCCTCTGTCATCAGGTCCCCAACTCATTCAACAACAGGCCCACATTTTCCCTGGCCTTGCTTTTATCACCAAAGTACTCATGGAAGCCCTTCATGTTCTCTTCAGCATCCCTGGCCAGATTCAGGTCTACCTGGGTCTATCTACCTTTCCTAACCCCATTCCTTGCTGCTCGAGCAATACTGCTGTGTTCCTCCCAGGATACCCGTCCTTGCTCCCAGCCTCTGTAGGACTCCTTTTTATGTTTGAGTTTGTCCAGGAGCTCCTCATTCATCCATGCAGGTCTCCTGGCATTTTTGCCGGGCTTCCCGGCTGTTGGGATGGGCTGTTCTTGAGCATGAAGGAGGTGATCCTTGAATACTAACCGCTTTCTTGGGGTCCACTTCCCTTCAGGGCCATATCCCACAGGGCTCATCTGAGCAGGTCCTTGAAGAGGCCAAAGTCTGTTCTCCTGAAGTCCAGGGTTGTGAACATGCAGTGCACCCTCCTCATTGCCCTGAGGATCTTGAACACCACCATCTCCTGGTCACTGCAGCCAAGGCTGACTTTCATCTTCCCATTTCCAACGAGCCCCTCCTTGTTGGTGCGGATGAGCTCCAGTGGAGCACCTCTCCTCATTGGCTTCTATTGCTTGGAGAAGGAAGTTATCACTAACACACTCTAGGAACCTCCTGGATTACTTATGCCCTGCTGGGTTGTCCCTCCAGCAGATATTCACAGTATCACAGAATCATCTCGGTTGGAAGAGACCTCCAAGATTACTCAGTCCAACCTCTGACCTAACAATAACAAGTCCTCCACTAAACCATATCCCTAAGCTCTACATCTAAACGTCTTGTAAAGACCTCCAGGGATGGGGACTCAACCACTTCCCTGGGCAGCCTATTCCAGTGCCTCACAACCCATTCAGTAAAGAAGTTCTTCCTAATATCCAACCTAAACCTCCCCTGGCGCAACTTTAGCCCATTCCCCCTCGTCCTGTCACCAGGCACGTGAGAGAATAGACCAACTCCCACCTCACTACAGCCTCCCTTCTGGTACCTGTAGAGTGCAATAAGGTCACCCCTGAGCCTCCTCTTCTCCAGGCTAAACAGTCCCAGCTCCCTCAGCCGCTCCTCGTAAGACTTGTTCTCCAGACCCTTCACCAGCTTCGTTGCCCTTCTCTGGACTCGCTCGAGCACCTCCATGTCCTTCTTGTAGCGAGGGGCCCAAAACTGAACACAGTACTCGAGGTGCGGCCTCACCAGAGCCGAGTACAGGGGGACAATCACTTCCCTGGACCTGCTGGCCATGCTGTTTCTTATGCAAGCCAGGATGCTGCTGGCCTTCTTAGCCGCCTGAGCACACTGCTGGCTCATATTCAGCTGACTGTCAACCACGACTCCCAGGTCCTTCTCTGCCAGGCAGCTTTCTAACCACACATCTCCCAGCCTGTAGCGCTGTTTGGAGTTGTTGTGCCCCAGGTGCAGGACCCGGCACTTGGCCTTGTTGAACTTCATACCGTTGGCCTCGGCCCATTGGTCCAGCCTATCCAGATCCTCCTGCAGAGCCTTCCTACCCTCGAGCAGATCGACCCATGCACCAAACTTGGTGTCATAAGTTAGGTAGTTGAAGTCCCCCATGAGGGTCCTGCCCCTCCTATCTGTCTACAGAGGGCCTCATCTGCTTTTTCTTCCTGGTCAAGTGACCTGTAGCAGACACCCACTGACATCACTTTTCCCTTTAATCGTAACTCATAAATTCTCATCTGGCTCTTTGTCCATCTCCAGGCAAGGCTCCATGCACTCTATCTGCTCTCCCATACAAAGAGCAATGAGCCCTCC
>NW_023312096.1:0-2072 GCF_011077185.1 Oxyura jamaicensis
GATCTGCTCGAGGGTAGGAAGGCTCTGCAGGAGGATCTGGATAGGCTGGACCAATGGGCCGAGGCCAACGGTATGAAGTTCAACAAGGCCAAGTGCCGGGTCCTGCACCTGGGGCACAACAACTCCAAACAGCGCTACAGGCTGGGAGATGTGTGGTTAGAAAGCTGCCTGGCAGAGAAGGACCTGGGAGTCGTGGTTGACAGTCAGCTGAATATGAGCCAGCAGTGTGCTCAGGCGGCTAAGAAGGCCAGCAGCATCCTGGCTTGCATAAGAAACAGCATGGCCAGCAGGTCCAGGGAAGTGATTGTCCCCCTGTACTCGGCTCTGGTGAGGCCGCACCTCGAGTACTGTGTTCAGTTTTGGGCCCCTCGCTACAAGAAGGACATGGAGGTGCTCGAGCGAGTCCAGAGAAGGGCAACGAAGCTGGTGAAGGGTCTGGAGAACAAGTCTTACGAGGAGCGGCTGAGGGAGCTGGGACTGTTTAGCCTGGAGAAGAGGAGGCTCAGGGGTGACCTTATTGCACTCTACAGGTACCAGAAGGGAGGCTGTAGTGAGGTGGGAGTTGGTCTATTCTCTCACGTGCCTGGTGACAGGACGAGGGGGAATGGGCTAAAGTTGCGCCAGGGGAGGTTTAGGTTGGATATTAGGAAGAACTTCTTTACTGAATGGGTTGTGAGGCACTGGAATAGGCTGCCCAGGGAAGTGGTTGAGTCCCCATCCCTGGAGGTCTTTACAAGACGTTTAGATGTAGAGCTTAGGGATATGGTTTAGTGGAGGACTTGTTATTGTTAGGTCAGAGGTTGGACTGAGTAATCTTGGAGGTCTCTTCCAACCGAGATGATTCTGTGATACTGTGAATATCTGCTGGAGGGACAACCCAGCAGGGCATAAGTAATCCAGGAGGTTCCTAGAGTGTGTTAGTGATAACTTCCTTCTCCAAGCAATAGAAGCCAATGAGGAGAGGTGCTCCACTGGAGCTCATCCGCACCAACAAGGAGGGGCTCGTTGGAAATGGGAAGATGAAAGTCAGCCTTGGCTGCAGTGACCAGGAGATGGTGGTGTTCAAGATCCTCAGGGCAATGAGGAGGGTGCACTGCATGTTCACAACCCTGGACTTCAGGAGAACAGACTTTGGCCTCTTCAAGGACCTGCTCAGATGAGCCCTGTGGGATATGGCCCTGAAGGGAAGTGGACCCCAAGAAAGCGGTTAGTATTCAAGGATCACCTCCTTCATGCTCAAGAACAGCCCATCCCAACAGCCGGGAAGCCCGGCAAAAATGCCAGGAGACCTGCATGGATGAATGAGGAGCTCCTGGACAAACTCAAACATAAAAAGGAGTCCTACAGAGGCTGGGAGCAAGGACGGGTATCCTGGGAGGAACACAGCAGTATTGCTCGAGCAGCAAGGAATGGGGTTAGGAAAGGTAGATAGACCCAGGTAGACCTGAATCTGGCCAGGGATGCTGAAGAGAACATGAAGGGCTTCCATGAGTACTTTGGTGATAAAAGCAAGGCCAGGGAAAATGTGGGCCTGTTGTTGAATGAGTTGGGGACCTGATGACAGAGGACGAGAAAAAGGCTGAGATACTGAAGCTCTTCTTTGCCTCACTATTCACCAGCAAGATGAGCCTTTGTGAATCCCAGGTCCCTGAGACCAGGGGGAAATCTAGAGCAAGAAAGATGTACCCTTGGTGGAGGAGGATACGGTCAGGGAACACTTAAGCTCACCAAACACACATAAGTCTCCAGGTCCTGACGGGATACCCCCACAAATGCCGAGAGAGCTGGCTAGTGCTATTGCGTGGCCATTCTCACTAATCCTTGATCAATCATGGCAACTGGGAGAAGTGCCTGAAGACTGGAGGAAAGCAAATGACAGTCCTGTCTTCAAGAAGGGCAAGGAGAACCTGGGGAGTTAGAGGCGGTCAGCCTCACCTTGATCCTGGGGAAGGTGCTGGAGACACTCATCCTGGAAACCATTTCTAGGCACATGAAGGGCAAGAGTATCATAAGGAGCAGTCAGCATGGATTCACCAAGGGCAACTCATGCTTGACCAACTTGGTAAGCTTCT
>NW_023312097.1:0-5827 GCF_011077185.1 Oxyura jamaicensis
TAATCCAAAACATAGCACCCTACCAGCTACTAGGAGGAAAAATAACTCTGTCCTAACTGAAACCAGGACATATATACACCCCTTATTCCATACCATTTATGTCATGCTCAGGTTACACTCTTTCCAATACATTCTAGTTAATCACCATTTTCGTCTATGGTAGTGGTGACACACAGTATTATATAATAATTAACATAATACAACTCAACTCATGGGCTATTCTCACCCAGTATTAAATCCCCGTGAGGTACACACCGGACCTCCCCATTGTTTTGCATTACTTACCAAGTGCATCCAGGTCCTTGAGCAAAAGCAGTCCCATGAATGGGTTTGCCTTTTCCTGAGGCAGGAGTAGCCCAGACGGTTTTACCCAGCATATTTCTTACATGCACTACACAAACTTTATCCCCTTCTACTGTACGTAGCAGGTTTGATTGGGTAGGTCCAGCTCAGTTCGCAGATCCCCTAGTATTGACTAACCAGGTGGCCTTTGCGAAATGTGCATCCCAATTTCTGAATGTCCCAGCACCCATTGCGTTCAGTGTAGTCTTTAACAGTCCATTGTATCGCTCAATTTTACCGGAAGCTGGTGCATGAGAGGGGATGTGATACACCCACTCAATACCATGTTCTTTGGCCCAAGTGTCTATAAGGTTGTTTCGGAAATGAGTCCCATTGTCTCACTCAATTCTTTCTGGGGTGCCATGTTGCCAAAGGACTTGATTTTTAAGGCCCAGGATAGTGTTTCGGGTGGTGGCATGGGGCACAGGATATGTTTCCAGCCATCCAGTGGTTGCTTCCACCATTGTAAGTACGTGGTGCTTGCCGTTGCGGGTTTGAGGGAGTGTGATGTAATCAATCTGCCAGGCCTCTCCATATTTATATTTCAGCCATCGTCCTCCATACCAAAGAGGCTTTGACCGTTTGGCTTGCTTGATTGCAGCACATGTTTCACAATCATGAATAACCTGTGCTATAGTGTCCATGGTCAGGTCCACCCCTCAATCACGAACCCATCTGTATGTTGCATCTCTGCCTTGATGGCCTGAGGTGTCATGGGCCCATCGGGCTATAAGTAATTCACCTCTATGTTGCCAGTCCAGGTCCACCTGAGCCACTTCAATCTTGGCAGCCTGATCCACCTGCTGGTTGTTTTGCTGTTTCAGTAGCCCGATTCTTGGGCACATGATCATCTACATGGCGTACCTTTACAACCAGGTTCTCTACCCGGGCAGCAATATCTTGCCAAAACGCAGCAGCCCAAATGGGTTTGCCCCTGCGCTGCCAGTTGTTCTGTTTCCATTGCTGTAACCACCCCCACAGGGCATTTGCTACCATCCACTAATCAGTGTATAGGTAGAGAACTGGCCACTTTTCTCGTTCAGCAATATCTAAAGCCAGCTGGATGGCTTTCACTTCTGCAAATTGACTCGATTCACCTTCTCCCTCAGCAGCTTCTGCAACTCGTCGTGTAGGACTCCATACAGCAGCCTTCCATCTCCAACGCTTTCCCACAATGCAACAGGACCCATCAGTGAACAGGGCATATCTCTTCTCATTTTCTGGTAGCTTGTTGTACAGTGGGGCTTCTACAGCACGGACCACCTCCTCCTCTGATGACATCCCAAAGTATTTGCCTTCTGGCCAGTCCATAATCACTTCCAAGATTCCTGGGCGACTGGGGTTTCCTATTTGAGCCCGCTGAGTAATCAGTGCAGCCCCCTTGCTCCATGTAGCATCAGTTGCATGATGTGTAGAGGGGACCGTTCCTTTGAACATCCAGCCCAGTACTGGCAGTCGGCGTGCCAGGAGGAGCTGTGCTTCAGTACCGACCTCTTCCGAAGCAGATCGAACTCCTTCATATGCTGCCAATATCTCCTTTTCGGTTGGTATGTAGTGGGTCTCAGATCCTCTGTATCCCTGACTCCAAAACCCTAGGGGTCGACCTCGAGTTTCCCCAGGCTCTTTCTGCCAGAGGCTCCAGGTGGGGCCATTCTCCCCGGCTGCAGTGTAGAGCACATTCTTTACATCTGGTCCTGTTTGGACTCGCCCAAGGGCTATTGCATGAACTATTTCCTGCTTAATTTGTTCAAAGGCTTGTCATTGCTCAGGGCCCCATTCAAAATCATTCTTCTTACGGGTTACTTGGTAGAGCGGGTTTACAATCAGACTGTAATTTGGAATGTGCATTCTCCAAAACCCCACAACACCTAGGAAAGTTTGTGTTTCTTTTTTGCTGGTTGGTGGAGACATAGCTGTTATTTTGTTGTTCACATCCATTGGGATTTGACGACGTCCATCTTGCCATTTTATTCCGAAAAACTGGATCTCTCGTGCAGGTCCTTTAACTTTATTTTGTTTTATGGCAAAACCGCCCTTCAGAAGGATTTGGATTATTTTCTTCCCTTTCTCAAAAACTTCCTTTGCTGTGTCATCCCACACAATGATGTCATCGATGTACTGCAGGTGTTCAGGAGCTTCCCCCTGCTCCAGCGCAGACTGGATCAATCCATGGCAAATGGTAGGGCTATGTTTCCACCCCTGGGGCAGCCAGTTCCAAGTATATTGGACTCCCCTTCAAGTGAAAGCAAACTGTGGCCTGCACTCTGCTGCTAGAGGGATGGAGAAAAATGCATTAGCGATATCAATTGTGGCGTACCACTTGGTTGCCCTTGATTCCAGTTCGTACTGGAGTTCTAGCATGTCAGGCACTGCAGCACTCAGCGGTGGTGTGACTTTGTTGAGGCCACGACAGTCCACTGTTAGTCTCCACTCACCATTAGACTTTCGCACTGGCCATATGGGACTATTAAAAGGTGAATGAGTCTTGCTAATCACTTCTTGGCTCTCCAGTTGACGAATTAGCTCATGGATGGGAATCAGGGAGTCTCGGTTGGTGTGATATTGCCGCCGGTGCACAGTAACAATTGGCACTTGTTGTTCTTCGACCCTCATCAACCCCACAACAGAAGGGTCCTGAGAGACCGGGCAAGGTAGACAATTGTTCAATGCCCTCTGTCTCTAAGGCAGCTATGCCAAAAGCCCACCGGAACCCTTGTTTTCTTTTGCAACTCATGTACCCGTGCCTCTAGGGCCGCAGTAGATTTTCCATCCCATTTTCTCATGTCCTCTCCACGGTCACGTAGGTAAAACCACAGGATGGCACGAGGTGTGTATCCACCATATCGTCTTCCTTGCACGGATGAGCGCTTACCCCTAATAGCAGAGACATTGGTTTGTACAGGAGGGGAGGAAAATAATCTCTCTTCAAGGTGGACCTTTTCAGAAGGTTTCTCCTAAGTATTCTCTTTAAGTTGGTGGACACTTTCAGAAAGTTTCTCCACAGCCGAGATGCAGGCCTGTAGGGAAGAGGAGAGACTTTCTTCGTACTGCCGGAGTTGTTTAGCCATATCACCCACTGTGGGTTCCTCATCCTCTTTCCAGGCCATTATTGCCAATGAGCTGGCATATGATGATGGTGCACTCCATACAAACTTCCGCCACATGGGTCGTGTACACTTGACTTCATCTGGATCTGTGGGTACTTGTCCATTGTCTGGGTCCTCATGAATCACCTCCCGTAACGCTGATTCCCTCAGGTACTGGATTCCCTTCTCCATAGTGGTCCACTTGCTTGGCAGACATACAAATTCTTCCTTGAAGGGATACATTTCCCTTACAGTGTACAGGAGACGCCTCCAGAGGCTGTGAGATCGTGCTCCATCTTCAATTGCTTTGTCAATGCCTGCATCTCTAGCAAGGGATCCCAGCCGCCTGGCTTCCCTGCCCTCTAATTCCACACAATTGGCTCCGGTATCCCAGCACTGGAGCAGCCAGGTGACAAGCTGCTCACCTATGCAGCGACCAAAATCTTTTCGCACATCTCGTAGCTCACGCTGGTATAGGTTTTGGGTAACTACTGTTGATTTTTCAACATCCCCATCTTCATCCTCCTGCACCTCTGATGCCCAGCCTTGTCATCTCTATCCCTAGACCTAGCAGAAGACTCTCTGTGTTCTAAACGACCTGAATCTCTATACCATTTTTTCACCTTGTCTACAGGGTCAACTTGTACTGCTACAGCTCGTTTCTCTGACTCAGCCACAGGGTCTGCCACAGGTTGGAACACCCTCTGCAGGAGCAACTTGCACTGCTACGGCTCGTTTTTCTGGCCCAGCCACAGGATCTGTCATAGGGGTTGGAACTCAGCCACAGGGTCTCAGGGGTTGGACTCTGCCACAGGGTCTGCCATAGGGGTTTTCTGGCCCAGCCACAGGAGCTGGAGCGGCTGCAGGAGCTGGAGCTGGAGTGGCTGCAGGGGCTGGAGCGGCTCCAGGAGCAAGAACTGGAGTGGCTGCAGGAGCAGGAGCGACTGCAGGAGCAGGAACTGGAGCAGCTGCAGGAGCTGGAGGTGGAGCAGCTGCAGGAGCAGGAACTGGAGCGGCTGCAGGAGCTGGAACTGGATCGGCTGCAGGGTCTGTCACTAGGTTGATAGTAGCATCAATTGCAGCTCGATAGGCATAGGCCAGGCCCCAGCACGCTACAGTGAGTTGTGTCACTTTGGAACTGCCAGAGTCATGACACCCTTTTTTCAAGCATTCTACCATTTTTTTAGGATTTTGCAGTTGTTCAGGGGTGGATTTCCAAAACACTGGAGGTGCCCACTGCTCTAGCCACCTGCCCATATCCTCCCACACTCCTTGCCACTCACAACTATACCACCTCAGGACAGATCTCTGGATGAGATTCCTAAGTAGTCGTTTAACCTTAAACAAAACCTGAAGCGCATTCAAGAGACATAACAATAAGAACATGCTGGCCTGAGTATCCCAAGGATATTCAACATCTTGGAGAACTATCGTAACTAGCTCGGGGGATAAGAGGGTGCTGAAGGACAAAGGGAGAGTGAACAAGTAGGGAAAAATATATTCCCCTGTCCCCTCCACAGACTGGCTCCCTGATGAAAAAAGGCGATTTGATGAAAAAAGGTGTAATTGTTAATAGTTTCTGAGATATTGTTTCCAAAGTACAGAGTCGACGACAGTGCTGAGTACAAATACCAAGTTATTGTCATGGCCAGATATTTCATCATATTGTAAGCTATTGTTACACCACACAGTACTATAACCATCTAAAACCAGGGCCCGGAAAGGATAAACAACACAACAGGGATCACATACAGAAAGTAATGTGCTATAAAACTCAGTTTGGAATACAGGCACAGCAGACTTGATATTAAAGCAATCAACATTCTGATTAGATCTGTTGTTATCTCAACCCTTTGTGCCCCACGTTGGGTGCCAAAAGAGCTGTTGTGGTTTAACCCGGCTGGCAGCTAAACACCACACAGCCGTACGCTCACCCTCCCCCCTCCCTCTCTGGGATGGGGAAGAGAAACGGGAAAGTGAAGCCTGTGAGTTGAGATAAAGACAGTTTATTAAGATAATAATAATAATAATAATAATAATAATAATATGTACAAACAAGTGATGCACAAAGCAATTGCTCACCACCCGCTGACCGATGCCCAGCCCAACCCCGAGCAGCCGGCCCCCCCGCCCCGGCTAGCCACTCCTATATATTGTTCAGCATGACGTCAGATGGTATGGAATACCCCTTTGGCCAGTTTGGGTCAGCTGTCTGTCCCCTCCCAGCTCTTGCTGCATCCCCAGCCTGCCCGCTGGCAGGACAGAGCGAGAAGCTGAAAAGTCCTTGGCTTAGTGTAAGCATTGCTCTGCAGCAATTAAAACATCAGCATGTTATCAGCACTCTTCTCATCCTAATCCAAAACATAGCACCCTACCAGCTACTAGGAGGAAAAATAACT
>NW_023312098.1:0-739 GCF_011077185.1 Oxyura jamaicensis
AAAACAACAACACAGTATAATTCCATTTCCTTTCCATCTTCTTTCCTCTAAAAAAATAATAATAATAATAAAAAAAAGCTTTTTAGTTTAAAATTTAGCAGTATCTGTTGGAGAATGATTCATGTCCCATGCTCACCTAAATCTTTCTCTTTTTTAATGTCCAGAAATACTCCTGGCATGTATCTTTTTAAAAACAGAGAGAACACATGGCACCCCTTGGTTGCTTTCAATATGATTTCTGATTTCCATTGTCACTGAACAGAGAACATCTTTTTGTTCTCTCTCGCACTGAAGGGAAAACATCAGGTTTCACTGTGCAATTTCACAGTTTATGAGTGCATTTGAAGGTAGAGGCAGCAGCACAGAAGACTTGGATTAAGAGACTGCATAACTGCTGAAGAGCCATTGCAATGTTTTCAGGCTCTAAATAGCCTCTACCCACAAAGCAAAATTAAGCCCTGAAGTGGGTGGAAACAAACAAAAGCACGTATAATATATTGTTTTATTTACTACAATCAGAAAGTGTTCCATCCATTTCCTTTAATTAACTCTATTGTTTCTTTCTTTCTTTCTTTCTTTCTTTCTTTCTTTCTTTCTTTCTTTCTTTCTTTCTTTCTTTCTTTCTTTCTTTCTTTCTTTCTTTCTTTCTTTCTTTCTTTCTTTCTTTCTTTCTTTTTCTTTCTTTCTTTCTTTCTTTCTTTCTTTTTCTCTTTCTTTCTTTTTCTCTTTCTTTCTTTCT
>NW_023312099.1:0-2830 GCF_011077185.1 Oxyura jamaicensis
TTTGGGGAAGGCAGGATGGGGATTGCTTCCTCCAGCTCTGATACAGATCTGAGCAAGGCGCATGCTTCTCTACTACTAAAAGTTTCTCTGGAATCTTAGTGCAAGACTTTCAGGATACTGGATTCCTTGGAGGTGCTGGAGACTCCAGCAGGAATATAAAACACATCCAGAACTCGCTTGGCATGGTGCCAAGTCTGCAGATGAAGCAAATCCCAATTGCACATGTGCGCATTGGAAGTCCCCTCTTCACGACCGAGCAGTGGGGATGTGTGCAGGGAGGTAGGGGTGAGCTGGGTCACTGCCACCCTAAGCAAAGCCCTCTCTGCCCCATGCTGCAGGTGCTGGCATGACCACCCAGGACATCTGCAGCTCCCATGGATTGCAGGAGCATGGAGGTGGGTCCTGAAAATGAACGTGTGCTGGGGAAGGAGATGGGAAGAGAGAAGGGGATTATTCCTTCACAATTCCCCCTGTCAACCCCAGGAGAGCAGACTCTTCCAGCCTTCCCATGCAGTTGGTTTTGCCACCCAGCAGTCTCTAACACGTTCCTGGGGAATCCCTGTGCCTTCCCTCCAGGTAACTACCAGGCTCCAGTCCTGTACCTCAATGCTTCCAGTGCCCAGGAGGGGGAAACAGTTTTGGTTCAGTGTACCATTGATGCTCAGTTTCCTGCTACGCGAGTTGTCTTCTGCAAGAATGGGCTGGAGGAGTTCAGCCTGAAAGCCCAGCATGGGAGGGTCATCTACCCCTTGGTCCTGAAAATCACCTCGAGAAGTGCTGGAATGTACACGTGTGGGTACCAGCAGAGGAACGAGAGCAACTGGGTGAGGAGCTCTGCTCTCAGTGCTCCCTGGACCCTGTCTGTGCCAGGTGAGACACAGCCCCAGGGTGGTGAGGGTAAAAGGGACCGGCACAGTGGTGAGGTTTTCTCTTTGTGCTGCAGCAGGCAGGGCATAGCTCTGGGGTGGTTCCCTCACAGGAGTGTTCCCTCTCCTCCAAGGGAGACCCTCGAGAGAGAGCTGCTCTCAAGGGTTCCCCTGTTCCTGCAGCACTGCCTCTGCTACAGACATGGGGCTTTGCAGGGACCATGCTCACAGAGCAAGCCCTGGGGATGACAATGGACCCTGGCTTCTGCAAATAGGGCTCCAAGGCCTGTCCTGTGAGACTTTGCCACGGGAAAGCCTTGTCATGAGCTGGGCAGTTCCATATGGGTGAAGAAGGAGTCCGTATTTATGGCTCAAAAATGGGGGCTGGAAAGGTATTATGAGAACAGGAAGATATTGGAGTGCTTAGGAAGCCAGGGGCCTCTATCTGGGAAAGTAAACCAGGAAAATGGTGCTTGGGATGGGCCCAGGGAAAAGAGCAGAGTGGTGCTGATTTGAGACACGGGAGGGAAGCGGCCTGCCCAGCATGGACCTAGCAGTGGGGACATGAGCAGAGGTGTGTGGGTGCACCAGGTCTTGATGCCTCTAAGGAAAACCCTCTGTGCTCAGTGGGGAAGGTACTGCCAAGACAACCCAGGACATCCACAGCTCCCAAGGTAAGGGTGAACGTGGGGATGGGTGGCAGAAGGAAGGTTTGTGTGTGGTGGAGATGGGAAAGCAGAGGGTGTTTGTTCCCTGGCTGCTGTTCCCAGCGTGTTCATGTCTCCCACAGGCAGCAGTCCCTCACACAAGGCTGAGCTCTCTTCCAGAGGTGAGCCATTGCTCATCAGCCCTTCCCAGTACGGCCGTCCTGTGAGGCTTGCCTTGGCCACACTGTGACCCTCATCTCTTACAGGGCCAGCCATGCCCCTGGAGGTCTGGATCCTGCGCTCTGCCCTCAGCCTGCTCCTGCTGCTCTCTGCCCCCATCATCACCTTCCTCCTGGAGACATGGAGCCACGGTGCCAGCGGGACCAGGCAGCCTCGAGATGTCCCCGTCCCCATGGTGCTCTGATGTCCTCCTGGGCTCCATGCTGTCCCCAGCCTGCTCCCCCATGCTGGCAGCATGACCCCCACCATGGCCAGGCTCCCGCTGCCATTGGGCTCAAGGCAGCTGGGGCAGCATGCCCAAGGGATGTGCTGCCACTGCTCTGCTTCCCTTGGCTCAGCCCCTGCTCTCTGCTCACATCAAGGATTGCCACTGGATCGCGCACCCTCCTAGCTGCGTTCAACCCCAGCACCCACGTGGCTGCTCCTCCTGCTCACAGAATCCCATCTCCATCGTGGGATCCACCTCTGCATACTGGGAGAACACGAGGGGATGGAGTCATGGCTGCACCCCCAGGCAGCCATGCTCTGCAGCTCCTGCACCACTCCAGCACCTCCCTGTGCCCAACGTGGTGCCGGACATAATGGGCACATCCCCAGGTGGTTATGGTGCCCTGTGTGGAGGCACCTTGGTGGGTCCTGTGTGAGTCGAGTTATAAAGGATTGGTTCAGAATGCACCAGCTGATGTTGCTGCTCTGTATTTGAGAGGGAAGCCAGCGAGCAGAGCTGGGAGAGCTCCTCTACAACCTCCATGCAGGGCCTTGTGTCCTGCGAGGGAGCTGCTGTTCCCTGTGCTCTAACACCCAAGAGTTCCCCTACCTGATGTCATCACCCTGGCAGATGTGGCCTGGAAAAGTGCCTATCTGAGGATGGCTGAGGCCATGCAGAGGTCCGGGGTCTGGCCACACCTGGCCCTCTCCACCCCACGCCCACCCATCCCTGTGCCAGGGCTTCTGGCTCTCAACGTGCCATCCCCAGGAGACAGCCCTGAGCAGGGACGTTGTGCACGGGGGCATGCAGCTGTGGGGCACGTGGGGATGGGGTCTCAGCATGGCTGGCCCCCACACCCACAGACCATC
>NW_023312100.1:0-3267 GCF_011077185.1 Oxyura jamaicensis
TGGGGATGGGGTCTCAGCATGGCTGGCCCCCACACCCACAGACCATCCCCAGCCTTGCACAAGGGAGCTTTAGCCATCCCACACCAACACCTGCATGGACCTGGAAGGAGCCAAGGTGTCTGCACTGTGCAGCTCCCAGTGCTGGCATCTGGGGCCTTGGTGTGCAGTGGGGGACTCCGGGGCAAGATGGGTGCGGGCAGCAGAGGAGCTGCTCAGCTGGGAGGCACGAGGCTGAAGGACTGCATGGAGGGAATAGGAAAAAGAACATGGGGAGACAACTCAGCAAGAGCTGCTTGGAGGCAGAGCTGGACAGGAGGTGGGTTTCAGGCTCCTTCCTGCCAGGACAGTCCCTCACCTCCCTTGCCCTCATCAAAGCACTTGTCCCACAGCTTCCTTCAGGCCCATGCATGCATGTTTCACAGCACAAGCCTCCAGGATGCTTTTCCTGGAAGGGAATATACAGAGGTGGGTGCAAGGAGCTACTCCCTCATTCCCATACAGCATCCAACCCTCCCTGGTGAGTGAATGCCCATTGTGGTGTCAGCTGCAAACAGATCTCAACAGTTTCTCTATGAGAGTCTTAGAGGAGACACTGTCAGAGCCCTTCCTGAAGTCCAGGCAGGCAAGATGCATGCTCTCCCCTTGTCTACCTGGATGGTCATTCATCATAGAAGGTTGTTGGGTTGGCCATGCATGGCCTCCCCTTGCTGAATTCCTGCTGGCTACTGCTGATGATTGGTTTGTCCTCCAAGTGCCTGGAAATACTTTCCTGAATGAGCTGCTCCCTCACTTTCCAGGGATGGAGGTGATCTGACACACCTCTAGTTCCCCGGGTCCTCCTTGCCATTCTGGAAGAGCAGCGACCTTTGCTTCCCTCCCATTTCAGGCCCTTCTCCCACTTACCTTGTCCCATCAAGGATGATGGAGAATGGCCTCGCAATGACACCTGCCAGCTCCTTCAGCACTCAGGGGAGCCTCCTGGCAGGGCCCACGGCCTTCTCTTTGCTTAGGTGGCTGAAGCATTGCCCTGCCTGATCCTCCTTCACCAAGGGGACACCTTCCTTGCTGCAGCTCCTGCCCCTGCCTTCTAGATAATAGTGTTCCTGAAGGCTGGACTTGCAAGCACAGACCAAGCCAAAGAACACATTTGGTTCTTGTGTTTCTTCCCTCTTCTGAGCACTTGTGGTGCTTTTACTCAGCGGGACAGAGAGCTCCACCTCAGCCGCTCTCTCACTCCCCCTCCTGAACGGGAAAGGGGGAGAAAATATCATGAGAATGGTTGAAGCCTTGAGGTAAGGCCAGGGAGATCACTCAAGGTTTATTCTCACATGGAAAACATACTCAGCATAGGGAGATTAATTAAATTTATTACCTATTGTTAAAGTTTGGAGTAGTGAAAAACAAACAAAAAAGCAAAAATATACATACATGTTATGCACATCCACCCTCTTCCACCTCCTTGCTCCGAGTGGTGGAAGGGAATGAAGAACGGGGGCTGTGGTCAGTCTGTAACGCTTGGCCTCTGCCGCTCCTCCACAGTCTCCCTCTGCCCCTGCTCCAGTGGAGGTCCCTCCCTCATGATGCCTTCATTGCAAGCTGATCCTTCATGGGATTCCCACAGGCAGCAGCTCTTCAAGATCTGCTCAAGCACAGGTCCCCCAAGGGCAGCAGCTCCCCCCAGACCCCTGCTCCTGTGTGGGCTCCTCTCCACAGGCTGCAGCTTCGGCCTGGGGCCTGCTCCTGCGGGGGCTCTCCATGGGCTTCAGCCTCCTCCAGGACACAGCCACCTGCTCCACCGAGGGCTCCTCCACGGGCTGCAGCATGGAGATCTACATGTGGGACCCATGGGTGCAGGGGGACAGCCTGCTCCACCAGGGGCCTCTCCAAAGGCTGCAGGGGGACTTGTGGTGGGTGCCTGGAGCATCTCCTGCCCTCCTGCTGCACTCACCTTGGTGCCTGCAGGGCTGGTTCTCACTCCTCCCTCTGCCACCTGTTGTTGTGCAGCAGATTTTTCCCTTTCTGAAATCTGCTCTCACAGAGACAGGCAAAGATCATCACTTTTTGGTTAGGCCTTGGCCTATAGCAGGTCCCTTTTGAGCAGTCTGAAACTGGCCCTTTTCAAGTAGGGAGCAGCTTCTGGACTTCTCAACGAGGACACCTCTACAGCCCCTGGCTAGCAAACTCTTAACATGTAACCCAATACAGCTGCAGGGTGAAGGCCACAGTTTGCTTTCCCTTGGAGGGGCGTCCAGTACACTTTTAATGGACGGTGCCAGGGGTGCAAACACAGCCTTGTCATTTGCATGGAGTAATGCAGATGGCTGTGGAACAAGGGGAAGCTCCTGAGCACCTGCAGTGCATTGATGGCAGCTTCATGTGGGCAGCAAAGCAGAGCAAGTGTTTGAGAAGGGGAAGAAATCATCCAAATTCTTCTGAAGCCTGGTTTTGCCATTGGTCAAGGGGTCTGCCCAGGAAATGTGGTTCTTGGGTGTAAAATGGCAGGAAGCCACGTCTCAATGGGTGAGGTCAATGAGGTAACAACTGTGTCCCCACCAGCTGTGTAGAAAGAAACTCAAGTTTTCCTAGGCCTTGTGGGATTCTGGAGAAGGCATATTGCAGGTTGTAGTGAGCTTCTGAGTCCTCCCTATCAAGTAACCTGAAAGAAGAGAACTTTGAGCAACAAAACCCCTTGGAAGAGATGAAGTGGGTGTCCAAAAGGCTGTGGTGGGAGCCCTTGGGCCCGTGTGTACAGGCCCAGCTGTGCCACTGGTGCTTC
The DNA here is from genome assembly GCF_011077185.1 of Oxyura jamaicensis. Taxonomy (NCBI): domain Eukaryota; kingdom Metazoa; phylum Chordata; class Aves; order Anseriformes; family Anatidae; genus Oxyura; species Oxyura jamaicensis. The sequence goes on from NW_023312100.1 coordinate 2,777, forward strand.
ACACTGCAGGCTGGGAACAAGGCCTGGCCAGGAGCCTCTCACAGGAAAGACCAAGAGAAAGCTGAGGTTGTCCTCTGTCCTTCTGGAGCCCAGCTATTGAGGATCAGAAGCCCATGATGCTCCAAGTGAAAACAGAAGAGTGATGGGGAGTCATGCCCAAAGGAAATTCTTGGGCCATAGGCCCAGAAACAAAGCATTCCTTGGGTCTAGCACATCCCATGTCACTCAAAAACCTCTGGGAAGACTGAGCCGTACCATGGACTGTTGAAGACTGTATTGAGACCATTGGGTGCAGAGGCACAGGAGCACTTGCCTGGATATTTTTCAGAAGCCACTTGGCCATTTCACAACAGAGCATCTTGCAAGCAGCCTGGTGCTGCCCAAAGAAAGGCCCTACCTCCTGTAGGATGAAAGTCCCAGCAGTGCCCGTTAATAGTAGGCAATGAACTGCATTAATCTCCCTTATGCTGAGTCTCTTTTCCCTGTGCTGG
>NW_023312101.1:0-1027 GCF_011077185.1 Oxyura jamaicensis
GAACTGCATTAATCTCCCTTATGCTGAGTCTCTTTTCCCTGTGCTGGTCACTGGTGAGTGATCTTCCTGCCCCTATCTCAGTGCACAAGTCTTCCTTCCATTAGAGTTTCTCTCCTGCTCCTTGGAGGAAGGGGACTGAGAGAGCAGCGTGGGGGAGCTCAGGTGCCATCAGGGGGAAGCCTCTGCCTTTCCTGGTTGTTGTGTGATGGCATGAGGGTCCAAGTGTGGCTGCAGATGGCTCCCACAGTGCTGTGGTGGCAGCAGTATGGCCCCAGCTGAGACTCCCTGAGAGTTCTTTATAAGCTGATCCACCTACAGGATGAAAGCGAAACCTGCCCAAGGCCTTGGCAACTGCCTCAGAGCTCTGAAGTCACTTTGGCCGTGGTGCAGGATTCCCCTGACGCTGTTATTTGTGCAGACATTGAAGAAAAGCGGAGTGATGTGGTCAGAAGAGGGCACACCCGAGAGGGGACAAGGGGCAGGAAGGCCTTGCAGGGACAATGCTGACCCTGAATACACAAAAACAACATGGGCTGTGGTGTGTGAAAGGACAGAAATAACAGTGGGGGCTAACAAAAGCAGCGGATGTAGCAGGTTCTTAGGCAAGGTCCTCGCTGATGAGAGCCTCTGGCTGTGGGCCAGGCTCAGGAGGCCAAAAAAAGCCCACAGCACAGGTCCCAGCTGCACAACAAGCCTCTGTCCCACCACCCCCAGCTCACACCAAAGCAGACACCTGAAGCAGACGGGGCTTCTCAGGAGCAGCGCCCCAAAAGATGCTGGGGCAGGCACCATGGGCAAGGCTGTCTCCTTCTGGTCCTGCCGTCCTGCTGCTGGTGCTCTGTGAGTTGGGGCATTGTTGGGCGTGGGGGCTGAGGTGCTGGAGGGCTGCTGGTGGGGGCAGGACAGGCCCGTGGTGGGCACTGGGGAGGATGGAGACAGCGTGTGTGGGGCAGGTGTACAGCACTGCAGGGCAGAGTTGTTTTGGGGAAGGCAGGATGGGGATTGCTTCCTCCAGCTCTGATACAGA
>NW_023312102.1:0-1027 GCF_011077185.1 Oxyura jamaicensis
TTTGGGGAAGGCAGGATGGGGATTGCTTCCTCCAGCTCTGATACAGACCTGTGCAAGTGGCACACTTCTCCAGCACTACAAGTTTGTCTGGAGCCTGTGTGTGATATTTTCAGGATGTGGGATGCCTGAGAGATCATGGTGACTGGATTATAAATACATGCAAAAGAGTCTTGAGTGGTACGAAGGGTGGAGATGCAGCAAATTCCAATTGGACATGTACGGGTTGGAAGTCCCCTGTTTAGGCAGGACCAAGCAACGGGGATGTGGGCAGAGAGATGAAAGTGAGCCAAGTCACTACCCCTCTAAGAAAGGCCCTCTGTGCCCCATGCTGCAGGTGCTGGTGTGACCACCCAGGACACCTGCAGCTCTCCAGGATTGCGGGAGCATGGAGGTGGGTCCTGAAAATGCATCACAGAATCACAGAATTTCTAGGTTGGAAGAGACCTCAAGATCATCGAGTCCAACCTCTAACCTAACACTAACAGTCCCCACTAAACCATATCTCTAAGCTCTACATCTAAACGTCTTTTGAAGACTTCCAGGGATGGTGACTCCACCACCTCCCTGGGCAGCCTGTTCCAATGCCTCACAACCCTTTCAGTAAAGAAGCTCGTCCTAACATCTAACCTAAAACTCCCCTGGCGCAACTGGGAAGGAGATGGGAAGGCAGAAGGGGATTATTCCCTCACAATTCCCCCTGTCAACCCCAGGAGAGCAGACTCTTCCAGCCTTGCCATGCAGTTGGTTTTGCCTCCCGGCAGTCACTAAGGCTTGGCTGGGGAATCCTTGTGCCTTCCCTCCAGGTAACTACCAGGCTCCATTTCTGTACCTCAACACTTCCAGTGCCCAGGAGGGGGAAATAGTTTTGGTTTGGTGTGCCACTGATGGGCAGTTTCCTGCTAGGCAAGTTGTCTTCTGCAAGAATGGGCTGGAGGAATTCAGCCTGAAAGTCCCTGCAGTGCCCGTTAATAGTAGGCAAGGAACTGCATTAATCTCCCTTATGCTGAGTCTCTTTTCCCTGTGCTGG
>NW_023312103.1:0-1701 GCF_011077185.1 Oxyura jamaicensis
CCCGAGGTGGACATCAAGGGCCCCAAGGTGGACATTGACGTACCAGACGTGGACCTTCATGGTCCAGAAGGTAAAATAAAAATGCCCAAGTTCAAAATGCCGAAGTTTGGGGTGCCCAGCTTCAAAGGAGAAGGCCCCGAGGTCGATGTGAACCTCCCTGAAGCTGATGTTTCCATTTCTGGTCCAAAGGTTGACGTTAGTGTTCCTGATGTGGACATAGAAGGACCGGAAGGAAATATAAAGGGCCCTAAATTTAAGAAACCTGACATGCAATTCGGCGTTCCTAAAATCTCCATGCCAGACATTGACCTGAATTTGAAAGGCCCCAAAGTGAAGGCTGATGTTGACCCTTCTGTTCCCAAAATTGAGGCTGAGCTGAAGGGTCCTAAGCTGGACATCAAAGGGCCAGAATTTGAGGCTGAGGCACCAAAGCTTGATATAGAAGGAAAGACCAAAAAGTCCAGGTTTAAGCTGCCCAAATTCGGCTTTTCTGGGCCTAAAGTGCAAAGCCCTGAGGTGGATGTAAAGCTTAAAAAGCCAGACGTTGAAATATCTGGTCCTAAAGTTGACGTTCAAGCTCCTGATGTTGATGTGCAGGCAAAATCAAAAGGCTCGAAGTTTAAAATGCCTTTCCTGAGTATTTCCTCACCTAAAGTTTCGATGCCAGATGTGGAGCTAAATCTGAAAGGGCACAAACTGAAAGGAGAGCTAGATCTCACCAGCCCCAAGCTGGAAGGGGACCTGAAAGGCCCCGAGGTGGACATCAAGGGCCCCAAAGTCAACATCGAGGCGCCCGATGTGGACATTCACGGTCCTGAAGGTAAACTCAAAATGCCCAAATTCAAAATGCCCAAGTTTGGAGTGCCCGGGGTTAAGGCTGAGGGGCCAGAAGTGGACGTTAGCATTCCCAAGGGAGACCTCGATGTTTCGGGTCCCAAGGTGGACATTGAAGGTCCAGAGCTGGACATTGAAGGGCCGGAGGGGAAGCTGAAGGGCCCCCATTTCAAGATGCCCGAAATGCACATCAAGACCCCTAAAATCTCCATGCCTGACATCGATCTGAACCTAAAAGGCCCCAAAGTGAAGGGAGATGTGGACGTGTCCCTTCCCCAGGGAGATCTGAAGGGACCCGAGTTACATTTGAAAGGTCCAAAAGTGGACGTGGAGGTTCCTGACGTTGACGTTGAAGGTCCCAAAGGAAAGTTGAAAGGCCCCAAATTTAAAATGCCAGAAATGAACATCAAAGCTCCCAATATTTCCATGCCGGACTTTGATTTGAATTTGAAAGGTCCCAAGATGAAGGGAGGCGTGGATGTCGATCTTTCAATGCCAAAACTGGAAGGGGACTTGAGCGGGCCAGAAGTTGATATCAAAGGGCCAAAGGTTGACATCAGTGCACCCGAGCTAGAGGTAGAAGGACCAGATGGAAAATGGAAAGGTCCCAAGTTTAAGATGCCCGAGATGCACATAAAGGCTCCCAAAATTTCCATGCCTGATACGAGCCTGAACCTCAAAGGTCCCAAGCTGAAAGGAGACATAGATGTTTCCGCTCCAAAGCTAGAAGGAGATTTTAAGGCTCCTGATGTCAACGTTGAAGGTCCCAAAGTGGACATTGACATGCCAGATGTGGACATTCATGGCCCAGAGGGAAAACTCAAGATGCCCAAGTTCAAAATGCCCAAGTTTGGCATGCCGGGCTTC
>NW_023312104.1:0-4997 GCF_011077185.1 Oxyura jamaicensis
CTTTATTCAGCGCTGGAAACCAGGGGCAGGTGCCCAAATCTGGCTTCAGATCCCGTTACATCCCGACCGCAACTTATACTATTGTGATTACGTAAGGTGATGCATATTCAGTATAGATTACAACATCAGCCTCGCATTCCATTCTAATTAGCTCTCCTCCCCTTCGCACATGCTCAGTGCCATCTGGTGGTCTTTTAGGTGGTCTTCATGATGAAGTAAAGAGTCTTCCTCTCTTCTGAACTCTTCACCCTTCTCCCCGGCGCATGCTCACTTCAGTTCCTGGTGCTCATCCAACAGGTTAATCCATCTTCGGCTCCTTATCAAAGGTCGAACTGTACCCGTTATTCTTTAAATGTCCTCCCTATACGCTTTCTCTTAGATATATTGGTTACACCTGCACTCGATCCTTCACCAAGCAGTGCGAGACAAGCAGCACAAGAGACAGGACAAAGACAAGCAGTACAAGACACAAAGACAAGCAGTACAAAATATAAAATATATGTCAATGCTAACATTTCCCCCCTTTGAAAATACTTCACTTACTCTAAAGGCAAGTATTTTCATTTCCGTAGGTTAGTAATATACTTAAAGGTTAGTAAGCAATAATCATAACAGTTCAGATATATTAATTCCTACTTATTAATGTATTTGTACTATTGTACGGTGGTGGTGGAGTAGCCAGAGCCGGGTGTTCTTCATGATTTCTAGCGAGGACTGACATTATCCGGTGGTTCCACGCACTGCTTCTGGTTATTTCTGCTTTTATACATGAATATACCAAGCCGATTACTAGAAATACAATCAACAATAATACAATAATTTGCAAGAGAGATTTAAGTCAGCCCTCCAAATGGAGGCCTAATCCCTCGAAAATTGCTCCTAACCAATTCTGTTCAGCTTCTCACCTTTCTTCTTCTAACTTGTGCTCTACCTGGGCTATTTGGGATATGTCATATTCCACATCGACAGTTACATTCGGAATGTGTACACAGCAATGGTCAACCTTATCTCTCAGATATCCACAGACACTATGCTCCTTTAACAGAAGCATATCCAAGGTCATTCTATTCTGCAGGGTCATCTTTGTTGTAGCTTGTAACTGTATATTTAAGTCTTTAAACCCCTTTTTGATTATTTTGGCCAATCTGTTCACTTGTCCCATCAAATTGTATATCAGTTCTCTGTTCCGGTAGGTCGCTATCGGGGCAAACAGCGATTCTACCACCCACCCTATTTTAGTCCCAGCGGATGGCTCTTGCCATTCGTCATTCTCCTGGATTATTTCTCTTTTTGACCTTGGTTTTCCCATAAAAGGAGATTGCTTCCAAAGTGGGCATAGGGTGGGTAATCCTAAAGTTATTTCTCTTACTGGGCCATCCAAGCTTAAATGGGTTGTCCAAGTTCCATAACTGGTAGCCCATACAAAATGTCCCATGCTTCGTATAGTCGAATATTTACAATTCACCAAAATCCTCTTCCCACTTTTCTGGTTGGTTATGTTTCCGTTGACTCGTAATCCTCTGCACGCACATCTGGTAGCTAAGGCTATCTTTACCGGAAGCAGAGGTATTGTCTTTAAATCTGTGTCACAATCGAGTATTTGTGTGCAATTCCACCACGGGACCGCTCTTACTCACTCCTGACTGCTAGTTTCCCTCTGATCCGTCCTATATAGTAAGCTCTGGCTATTGTTCATTTTCCCTACCCATCGCATACACCAAGGAGTATCCCCTCCATATTGGTATTTCTGCAATATACTCATTGCCCACGCCGAATCCCAGCCTCCTAACTCCCCTGAATCATTTTCCTCTTTGCACTTCCATATAATCTTTTCCTTTTGTCGTGTACGTTGTTCATCATATTCACACCATCCTAACTGTCTACTCATGGTGTTCCCTAGAGCCGTAAATTGGTAATTTCTCTTCTTTTCACACTGAGAATAATAGGCAACTACTTTCTCCCTATAATACCCCCCCAACTTTCCTATCTCCACCAGTTTTTCTGCTTCGCATTGGATTGTTTTATTTCCCTCGATCTGGGGTAGCGGTGATGTAATTATGCCCCAGGGTATAGGGTTGCCTGCTGATTTAGGTATAGGTAAACAAGCGGTTACTCGACTTACGTTCTGCATTTTTGCAAAATCTCTAATTAATCCCATCATTAAATTTTCTTCTCAATCCCTTATTGCCCACTGTGTTCCTGATGTTATAGGTCGGATCGACCTTTTCTTCCTTGTTTCGGAAACCTTAATCTTACTGAATCCTACCGCAGTTTCATTATCATATGAACATTGGTAGCCTCCTAAGTCTTCCCTGGTAACTTTTTAATTGTTAAGGTCATTAAACCTCCTAGCCTCACTTCTGTTTTATGCTTTTCATCCTCTTTCACCGGGTCATTATCTTTTGCCCAACTAGTATTGGCCTTACTACTACTTTGCAACTTGCAATGGATAAGCAAGTCCCTTCCCAAAGGTGTTAGATAATTTTGATGACCAGGTTAATTCCATAATCCTCTTTTCCTTCTACGGTTATGTTCCACTGCTCATAATCTGAACTCTCATTAATTTTCACCAAGCATCCTTGGTCCTCAAGGGTCGGGTTCTGGAGGTGTAACTTTATATTCCCTTCTACCCATCCTTTCTTTCTCCAGTGTTCCCATAATCCATCATATCCATCCTTATTGTCATAGATCGTATCAGGATTCTGAAGGGGGTCCCACACAACCCGGACTTTTAACAAGTCTACAGGGGAGTCGTCTCTGACCGTACAAATTAGAGTGGCATTGTTCCCAACATGTTCAGTTCTATTCCCATTCTTCTGTGGTATCTCTAAAAAGGTCGCCTCCGTTTTACTATAATGCAATGATAGCCACCAAGCCCAAAACACTAATACCCACCAGACCCAAAACACTACTAAGACTTGGTACCAATATCCTGCCATATTAGATACTTCAGAATTTTATCTTCGTTGGGCCCAGTGATTGTGCTTCCCAAAGTTTCAGTACTCGCTTCACTCGAGTATAATGTATCCAAATGTCCACCCCTTCTACCTTAACAGCGGTGAAGGTCACCAGTAGTACTTGATACGGTCCATCCCATCGTTCCTTCAAAGGTTCTTCATTCCAATTTTTAATGTAGACCTTGTCCCCCGGCTGTATGTTGTATACCGGGTTTTCCAAACCCAAAGGTCGATTCCACACCAGGATGCTGCATAGCCGGGCTGAAGTCTTGCCAAGGGATAAAACATAGTTATATGCATCCTGTTTACCAGTAACATGCATATTCGGATTCGGTTCAGGGGATTCATAAGGTTTCCCATATAATAACTCATAAGGGCTTACTGACATCCCACTCTTTGGCTTTATTCTGATCCTTAGTAGAGCTATTGGTAAGGCTTGCGGCCATTGTTTCTTAGCTTCCTGACAAATTTTGCTTAATTGTCCTTTCAGAGTTTGATTCATCCTTTCTACCTGACCACTGGATTGTGGCCTCCATGGAGTATGTAAATTCCAAGTAATTCCTAACAACCTACTAACTTCTTTAACCACATTGGCAATAACATGGGGTCCCCTATCTGAGGAGATACCTAACGGTACACCAAATCTAGGAATAATTTCCTGTAATAACCATTTTACTGTTTCTTTTGCCTGATCGTTAAGACAGGGAAGAGCCTCCGGCCATCCAGAAAAAGTGTCAACCCCTACTAATAAGTATTTGTAGCCACGGGCTTTTGGTAATTCTACAAAGTCAATTTGCCAATAATCCCCAGGCTCTATTCCAGTTCTAGTCCTACCCATTTCGGCATGTTTCCTTGCTACTGGATTATTCTTTAGACAGAGCTCGCACTTTGACATTACAGATTTTGCCATTGTCAACATGTGTACTGAGATGACACCTCGTTTCAAATAAGTCACCATCGCTTCTGCTCCCCAGTGGCTTTCATCATGCTTCTCCTGTAGGATTTCTCGCATTACTATTGGGGGCACTACAACTTGTCCTGTTGTTGTTACATACCATCCATCAGAATTCTTCTGGGCCCTCATCAAATTGGCAAGCCGTTCATCCTCTGGGGAATACTTTGGATCCTTGGGCAATCTAGAGCAAGATAGGCCTACCTTTGACGGAATTAGTGCCATCATCTTCCATATTTCCCGTGCAACCTTTCGAGCTGTTGAGTCTGCTAATCTATTTCCTTCCACAACCTCTGATGCTCCTCCCTGATGAGCTTTACAATGCATTATGGCCACCTGTTGGGGTTTCTGCACGGCTGTTATTAATTTCAATATTTCTTCTTGATATTTTATATTAGTCCCTTGTGAGGATAACATTCCTCTTTCCTTCCATAATGCTCCGTGCACATGAACTACCCCAAATGCATATTTTGAGTCCGTCCAAATGTTAACGTTCTTACCCTCGCTTAATTCCAAAGCTCGAGTCAGAGCAATTATCTCCGCCCGTTGAGCTGATGTTCCTGGAGGAAGAGAATTTGCCTCAATCACCACTTTCGATGTTGTTACCGCATATCCTGCGTAACGAGTCCCATTGTCCACAAAGCTGCTTCCATCTGTGAAAAGTTCCCAATCTGGTTCCGTCAGCGGCTGATCCTTCAGATCCGCTCTACTGGCATAGGTATGTTCAATAATTTCCACACAGTCATGATTGAGGTCTCCTTCTTCCGTCGTTGTTCCTAAAAACACTGCTGGATTTAATAGGTTAGTCGTTTTCAAAATTACATCATCTTGTTCAGTTAATATAGCTTGATATTTCATCATTCGGCTGGGTGATAGCCAATGGCCCCCCTTTTGTTCCAATACCATAGTTACCATATGTGGTACAAATACTTTGATTCGTTTTCCTAACGTAAGCTTTCTAGCTTCCTGAATTAAAAGAATGGTAGCTGCCACAGCTCTTAAACAGGAGGGCCACCTAGCACTTACCGCATCCAGCTGTTTAGAAAAGTATCCTACTGGTCTTTTCCAGGTCCCTAATCGTTGAGTCA
>NW_023312105.1:0-3587 GCF_011077185.1 Oxyura jamaicensis
AGAAAAGTATCCTACTGGTCTTTTCCAGGTCCCTAATCGTTGAGTCAGTACTCCTAATGCCAATCGTTGTCTCTCATGTACAAACAATTGGAAGTCCTTTGATAAGTCTGGCAGACCCAGGGCAGGCGCTTTCGTTAAGGCTTCTTTTAATTTTTTAAAAGCCTCCTGTTGCAACTTTCCCCATGTAAATGTGCAGGCTTTCTGTGCTTCATAGAGAGGTTTTGCTATAAGTCCATAGTCCATTACCCACAGTCTGCACCACCCAGCCATACCCAGGAAGGCTCGTAATTCATGTAGGTTCCGTGGTTCCAGAACTCCACAAATTGCCTGAATCCGATTAATTCCCAATTTCCTTTGTCCCTGGGATATTTCGCACCCCAGGTAAATCACCGTGGTGCATGCAATTTGTGCCTTTTGTTTGGAGACCTTATACCCATTCAGCCCCAGCTGATTTAGAATATCAATAGTTACCTGAATACATTCTGATTCTTCTTCAGTAGCTATAAGTATATCATCCACGTATTGCAATAACAGATACCGCCTTCTTGGTACCTGGATTTGTCCTTGATTGGTCCAATTCTCTATCTCCTTGGCAAGCTGGCCTCCAAAAAGGGTTGGGCTATTCTTAAATCCTTGGGGTAGTCTGGTCCAAGTTAATTGCATTTTCCATCCTGTTCGTGGGTTCTCCCATTCGAAGGCAAAAAGCTTCCTACTATTGTCATCAATGGGTATACAAAAGAAAGCATCCTTCAAATCAATCACTGTAAACCATTTATATTTTTCTTTTATGGTCGTTAGTAACGTATAAGGATTGGCCACCACCGGGTGAATGTCTTTTGTTATTTCATTTATTGCTCTAAGATCCTGTACCAGCCTGTATTCCCCATTGGGTTTCTTTACCGGAAAGATTGGAGTGTTATATTTGGATTTACATTCTTCCAGGATATGATAATTAAGAAACTTATCTATAATCTTTACTATTCCTAGCCTAGCTTCCAATTTTAATGGATACTGCTTAATCCGTACTGGTCGCACCCCTTCCTTAAGCTCAATTTTTACTGGTTGAGCCACTTTAGATTTCCCAGGAACATCTATTTCCCAAACTGTAGGTATTACTGCATTTTCCACTTCCTTCGGAATGTGGGGGACGGCTTTTTCTTTAATCATTAGTATCTGTCCTATTTTTGATTCTGGGATTTTCATGATTAGTTCTCCATCCTCAAATGTTATAGTAGCATTTAATTTAGTCAGTAAGTCTCGCCCCAGCAAAGGGATAGGGCATTCTGGTACGTATAAAAATTCATGTGTAATCTCTTTACCTCCAAATCGTAAATCGAGAGGTTGTAAGAATGGCCGTATTTCCTCCTTCCCGGTGGCACCTACGATAGTTGTCTTTCTTTCCCCTATTTCGCCGTCTAATCTATTAAGTACTGAATACGTTGCCCCCTTATCAACTAGAAACTTCACTTCCCTATTTCCTATATGAATTGTCACTAGGGGCTCTCCTGTTTTTCCCTGGTTTTCTAGTCAGCGACTATAATCCCCTAGGACCATTGCCTTAGCTGTTTCCTGATTTCTGAATGGATTCCCTCTACCAATCATTGACTGTTCTTGAAGAGGACATTCATTTCTCCAGAGACCTTCCCTTTTACAATGGGCACATTGATTAAGACCCAGCCGATTTCCTCCCAAACCTGGATAACCTCTCTCTGCTCCTCTACCTCGGCTGTTCATATTCCCTCGACCTCTTCCTCTTAATCCCACACGTTCCTTTCCTTGGATTACTGCCAATAAATTCTGTTGTTGCCTTTTTGCTGTTTCCTTTTCTCTATTGTTATATACTTTCCAAGCAATTTCCAACAATCTATCCAGATTTCTCAAATCTGCACCTTCCAGTTTCTGCAATTTCTTCCTAATATCCTCCTGGGCCTGTCCTAAGAAAATAAGAGCTAGCTGGGTCTTAGCTTGTTCAGTTTCCACATCCAAATCTGTGTACCTTTTGGCCGTTTCTTTTAATCTTTCCAGAAAGGCAGATGGTGATTCCGCCCTTTCTTGCCTAACATTGTATAATTTTGACTAATTTATAGTTCTGGGCATAGCATTTTGTACCCCGATCTGGACCCAGTCCTGATACCTCTTTAGCCTCCTTATTCCATCCCCTGTATTATAATCCCACTGGGGATCTTCAGTGGGGAAATTCTGGTCTAGATTTCCGGGTACTAGCCCATTTCATATATCTTCTCAAGCTCTTTCCCTGGCTGCCCGCAAAACCATATCTTTTTCCGTTGAATCCATTAGGGTATCTAAAATTACCTGTAAATCATCCCAATCCGGATTCTGAGTTTTAATTATCATTTTCACCACTCTTGCAACTTTGTCTGGGTTTTCCCTATAAGTCCCGGCTGTCTGTTTCCAAATTACTAAATCTCCAGCCGAAAAAGGTACCTTAACATATACCGGTCCTTCCGTTCCTACTCCTTGCCTGAGGGGTGCAATTATCTTTCTTCCCTGTTCATCCACAGTCCCTCCTACTCTCTGCCATTGTCGAGTTCTATGTGAGACAGGAGAGGCTAAAGTCGGGGACTCTCCCTCATTTTCCTCTTCCTCCTCTGCCTGTTCCCCCGGGGCTGATGACACCATTTCCAAATCTACATTTCCACCATTCATTTCTCCATTATGCTTACTATTTTCTATTGCCTGATGCTGTATGCAACGTCCCTCCTTATTACACGCACAGCAATGATACTCATTTGGGGTATAAGAACAATTCTACATACGGAAGCTCATCATACTTTCCTTCCCTTTTACAAAATAGCATTAACTGTAAAATTGTATTGTACTGCAGTGTCCCATTCTCGGGCCAAGTCTCTTGGTCCTCTAACTCATACTGTGGCCACCAGATGTTACAATAGTCAATCAATTTCCCTTTCCGCATTACTTGACCAAAACCACCCTCTTTCCAATATGCTAATAAGCACCCGAGTGGGGATGTCCGTGGAATGGGAGCATCCTGACCCCAAACCTTCTTTAGCGCTTTCATAACAATCTTATGACAGTAATTACAGTAACAAAAATTTGAAAATCACTTATAGCAGCAAGGGTTGCCGAAGCAACAAGGTGCCACCTAAGTGGCAGCACACTACCCTAAAGGCTGTCGAAACAGCGGTGTGCTTTACCCGATATCGTGCCGACCCCCCCCTTCGACACAAACCCACACAATTACCAATACCAAACACCAATGCCGAACCTGACGGATGGTGCCTAGGCTTACCCCGGGAGCTCCCTGCCCAACCGAGCATGGCTTTCACCGTGTCTGACCGGAAGGCTTTTCCAAACCAAATCGGTACCGAAAACCAGAAAGCACCTTTGCTTACCTATCCAGTGGTACGTTGTGAGCAGCGGAGGTCGGTTGCGGGTCAATGGCTCCCCGAGAAACTCCTCAGTGCCGGCTAGAGCGTAATCGAGACAAGATCTGCCTCAGCAGTGCCCACGATGTCCCATCTGGGTCGCCAAAATGTTAGCGTAGCAGACACTTAACCGCAATGTGATTATATGAAGGTGCTTTATTCAGCGCTGGAAACCAGGGG
>NW_023312106.1:0-6287 GCF_011077185.1 Oxyura jamaicensis
CCCCCCTCCCTCTCTGGGATGGGGGAGAGAAACGGGAAAGTGAAGCCTGTGAGTTGAGATAAAGACAGTTTATTAAGATAGAAAATAATAATGATAATAATAATAATATGTACAAACAAGTGATGCACAATGCAATTGCTCACCACCCGCTGACCGATGCCCAGCCCAACCCCGAGCAGCCGGCCCCCCACCCCGGCTAGCCACCCCTATATATTGTTTAGCATGACGTCAGATGGTATGGAATACCCCTTTGGCCAGTTTGGGTCAGCTGTCCTGGATTTGTCCCCTCCCAGCTTTTGCTGCACCCCCAGCCTGCCCGCTGGCAGGACAGAGCGAGGAGCTGAAAAGTCCTTGGCTTAGTATAAGCAGTGCTCTGCAGCAATTAAAACATCAGCATGTTATCAGCACTCTTCTCATCCTAATCCAAAACATAGCACCCTACCAGCTACTAGGAGGGAAAATAACTGTCCTAACTGAAACCAGGACATATATCCACCCCTTATTCCATACCATTTATGTCATGCTCAGGTTACACTCTTTCCAATACATTCTAGTTAATCACTATTTTCATCTATGGTAGTGATGACACACAGTATTATATAATAATTAACATAATACATCTCAACTCATGGGCTATTCTCACCCAGTATTAAATCCCCCTGAGGTACACACCGGACCTCCCCATTCTTTTGCATTACCCACCAAGTGCATCCAGGTCCTTGAGCAAAAGCAATCCCACGAATGGGTTTGCCTTTTCCTGAGGCAGGAGTAGCCCAGACTGTTTTACCTAGCATATTTCTTACATGCACTACAGGAACTTTATCCCCTTCTACTGTACGTAGCAGGTTTGATTGGGCAGGTCCAGCTCGATTGGCAGATCCCCTAGTATTGACTAACCAGGTGGCCTTTGCCAAATGTGTGTCCCAATTTCTGAATGTCCCAGCACCCATTGCTTTCAGTGTAGTCTTTAACAGTCCATTGTATCGCTCAACTTTACCGGAGGCTGGTGCGTGATAGGGGATGTGATACACCCACTCAATACCATGTTCTTTGGCCCAAGTATCTATAAGGTTGTTTCGGAAATGAGTCCCATTGTCTGACTCAATTCTTTCTGGGGTGCCATGTCGCCATAGCACTTGCTTTTCAAGGCCCAGGATAGTGTTCCGGGCAGTGGCATGGGGCACAGGATATGTTTCCAGCCACCCAGTGGTTGCTTCCACCATTGTAAGTACGTGGCGCTTACCATTGCGGGTTTGAGGGAGTGTGATGTAATCAATCTGCCAGGCCTCTCCATATTTGTATTTCAACCATCGTCCCCCGTACCAAAGAGGCTTTGACCGTTTGGCTTGCTTGATTGCAGCACATGTTTCACAATCATGAATAACCTGTGCTATAGTGTCCATGGTCAGGTCCACCCCTCGATCACGAGCCCATCTGTATGTTGCATCTCTGCCTTGATGGCCCGAGGTTTCATGGGCCCATCGGGCTACAAATAGTTCACCCTTATATTGCCAGTCCAGGTCCACCTGAGCCAGTTCAATCTTGGCAGCCTGATCCACCTGCTGGTTGTTTTGATGTTCTTCAGTAGCCCGATTCTTAGGCACATGGGCATCTACATGGCGTACCTTTACAACCAGGTTCTCTACCCGGGCAGCAATATCTTGCCATAATGCAGCAGCCCAAATGGGTTTGCCCCTGCGCTGCCAGTTGTTCTGTTTCCATTGCTGTAACCACCCCCAAAGGGCATTTGCTACCATCCATGAATCAGTGTATAGGTAGAGAACTGGCCACTTTTCTCGTTCAGCAATATCTAAAGCCAGCTGGATGGCTTTTACTTCTGCAAATTGACTCGATTCACCTTCTCCCTCAGCAGCTTCTGCAACTCGTCGTGTAGGACTCCATACAGCAGCTTTCCACCTCCGATGCTTTCCCACAATGCGACAGGACCCGTCAGTGAACAGGGCATATCTCTTCTCATTTTCTGGTAGCTTGTTGTACAGTGGAGCTTCCTCAGCACGGACCACCTCCTCCTCTGATGACATCCCAAAGTATTTGCCTTCTGGCCAATCCATAATCACTTCCAAGATTCCCGGACGACTGGGGTTTCCTATTCGAGCCCGCTGAGTAATCAGTGCAACCCACTTGCTCCATGTAGCATCAGTTGCATGATGTGTAGAGGGGACCCTTCCTTTGAACATCCAGCCCAGTACTGGCAGTCGGGGTGCCAGGAGGAGCTGTGCTTCAGTACCGACCACTTCTGAAGCAGATCGAACTCCTTCATATGCCGCCAAGATCTCCTTTTCGGTTGGAGTGTAGCGGGCCTCAGATCCTCTGTATCCCCGACTCCAAAACCCTAGGGGTCGACCTCGAGTTTCCCCAGGTTCTTTCTGCCAGAGGCTCCAGGTGGGGCCATTCTCCCCGGCTGCGGTGTAGAGCACATTCTTTACATCTGGTCCCGTTCGGACTGGCCCAAGGGCTACTGCATGAACTATTTCCTGCTTAATTTGTTCAAAAGCTTGTCGTTGCTCAGGGCCCCATTCGAAATCATTCTTCTTACGGGTTACTTGGTAGAGCGGGTTTACAATCAGACTGTAATTTGGAATGTGCATTCTCCAAAACCCCACGACACCTAGGAAAGTTTGTGTTTCCTTTTTGCTAGTTGGTGGAGACATAGCTGTTATTTTGTTGATCACATCCATTGGGATTTGACGACGTCCATCTTGCCATTTTATTCCTAAAAACTGGATCTCTCGTGCAGGTCCTTTAACTTTACTTTGTTTTATGGCAAAACCGGCCTTCAGAAGGATTTGGATTATTTTCTTCCCTTTCTCAAAAACTTCCTTTGCTGTGTTACCCCACACAATGATGTCATCGATGTACTGCAGGTGTTCAGGAGCTTCCCCCTGCTCCAGCGCAGACTGGATCAGTCCATGGCAAATTGTAGGGCTGTGTTTCCACCCCTGGGGCAGCCGATTCCAAGTATATTGGACTCCCCTCCAAGTAAAGGCAAACTGTGGCCTGCACTCTGCTGCTAGAGGGATGGAGAAAAATGCATTAGCGATATCAATTGTGGCGTACCACCTGGCTGCCTTTGATTCCAGTTCGTACTGGAGTTCTAGCATGTCCGGCACTGCAGCACTCAGTGGTGGTGTGACCTCATTCAGGCCACGATAGTCCACGGTTAGCCTCCACTCCCCATTAGACTTCCGCACTGGCCATATGGGACTATTAAAAGGTGAATGAGTCTTGCTGATCACTCCTTGGCTCTCCAGTTGACGAATTAGCTCATGGATGGGAATCAGGGAGTCTCGGTCGGTGCGATATTGCCGCCGGTGCACAGTTGTAGTAGCAATTGGCACTTGTTGTTCTTCGACCCTCAGCAACCCCACAACAAAAGGGTCCTCTGAGAGACCGGGCAAGGTAGACAATTGTTCAATGCCCTCTGTCTCTAAGGCAGCTATGCCAAAAGCCCAGCGGAACCCTTTTGGGTCCTTGAAATATCCTCTTCTAAGATAGTCTATGCCAAGGATGCATGGAGCATCCGGGCCAGTCACAATACGGTGTTTTTGCCACTCATTCCCAGTTAGACTCAGTTCAGCTTCCAATACAGTTAATTGCTGGGATCCTCCCGTCACTCCATAAATACTGATGGGTTCTGGCCCCTTATAGCCTGATGGCATTAGAGTACATTGTGCACCGGTGTCTACTAAAGCCTTATACTTCTGTGCGTCTGACGTGCCAGGCCATCGAATCCACACAGTCCAATAAACTCGATTGTCCCTTTCCTCCCCCTGGCTGGAGGCAGGGCCCCTCTAATCCTCGTCAGAATCTTCATTCTTGTGTTTAAAGGACTGCCTGCTGGAAGTTGGAGCAGCAAACTTTTCAGAGACCCCCTTTTTCCCAATTGTTTTCTTTTGCAACTCACGTACCCGTGCCTCTAGGGTCGCGGTGGATTTTCCATCCCATTTTCTCATGTCCTCTCCATGGTCACGTAGGTAAAACCACAGGATGGCCCGAGGTGTGTATCCACCATATCGTCTTCCTTGCACGGATGAGCGCTTACCCCTAATAGCAGAGACATTGGTTCGTACAGGAGGGGAGGAAAATAAACTCTCTTTAAGTTGCTGGACCTCTTCAGAGAGTTTCTCCAAAGTATTCTCTTTTAGTTGGTGGACCCTGGTTCGTTCAGGCGGGGAAGAAAATAATCTCTCTTCAAAGTGGTGGACTTTTTCAGAAAGTTTCTCCACAGCCGAAACGCAGGCCTGTAGGGAAGAGGAGAGGCTTTCTTCGTACTGCCGGAGTTGTTTAGCCACATCACCCACTGTGGGTTCCTCATCCTCTTTCCAGGCCATTATTGCCAATGAGCTGGCATATGATGATGGTGCACTCCGTACAAACTTCCGCCACATGGGTCGTGTACACTTGACTTCATCTGGATCTGTGGGTACTTGTCCATTGTCTGGGTCCTCATAAATCACCTCCCGTACGGCTAATTCCCTCAGGTACTGGATTCCCTTCTCCATAGTGGTCCACTTGCTTGGCAGACATACAAGTTCTTCCTTGTAGGGAAACCTTTCCCTTACAGCATACAGGAGACGCCTCCAGAGGCTGTGAGATCGTGCTCCATCTGCAATTGCTTTGTCAATGCCTGCATCTCTAGCAAGGGATCCCAGACGCCTAGCTTCCTTGCCCTCTAATTCCACACAATTGGCTCCGGTATCCCAGCACCGGAGCAGCCAGGTGACAAGCTGCTCACCTATGCAGCGACCAAAATCTTTTCGCACATCTCGTAGCTCACGCTGGTATAGGTTTCGGGTAACTACTGTTGATTTTTCAACATCCCCATCTTCATCCTCCTGCTCCTCTGATAGTCCGACCTCGTCTTCTCTACACCTAGACCTAGCAGAAGACTCTCTGCGTTCTAAACGACCTGAGTCTCTATACCATTTTTTCACCTTGTCTACAGGGGCAACTTGTACTGCTACAGCTCGTTTCTCTGACCCAACCACAGGGTCTGCCACAGGGGTTGGAACACCCCCTGCAGGGGCAACTTGCACTGCTACGGCTCGTTTCTCTGGCCCAGCCACAGGAGCTGGAGCGGCTGCAGGAGCTGGAGCTGGAACAGCTACAGGAGCAGGAGCTGGAGCGGCTGCAGGAGGTGGAGCTGGAGCTGCAGGAGCTGGAGCAGCTGCAGGAGCTGGAGCTGCAGGAGCTGGAGCTGCAGGAGCTGGAGCTGCAGGAGCTGGAGCTGGAGCGGCTGCAGGAGCAGGAGCTGGGGTGGCTGCAGGAGCGGCTGCAGGAGCAGGAGCTGGGGCAGGAGCTGGGGTGGCTGCAGGAGCGGCTGCAGGAGCAGGAGCTGGGGTGGCTGCAGGAGTGGCTGCAGGAGCAGGAGCTGGAGCTGGAGCTGGGGCGGCTGCAGGGTCTGTCACTTGGTTCATAGTAGCATCAATTGCAGCTCGATAGGCACAGGCCAGGCCCCAACATGCTACAGTGAGTTGTGTCACTTTGGAACTGCCAGAGTCATGACACTCTTTTTGCAAGCATTCTACCAGTTTTTTAGGATTTTGCAGTTGTTCAGGGGTGAATCTACAAAGCATCGGAGGTGCCCACTGCTCTAGCCACCTGCCCATATCCTCCCACACTCCCTGCCACTCACAATTATCCCGCCTCAGGACAGATCTCTGCATGAGATTCCTAAGTAGTTGTTTAACCTTGAACAAAACCTGAAGCGCATTCAAGAGACATAACAACAAGAACATGCTGGTCTGAGTATCCCAAGGATATTCAACATCTTGGAGAGCTATCGTAACTAGCTCGGGGGATAAGAGGGTGCTGAAGGAGAAAGGGAGAGTGAACAAGTAAGGAAAAATATCTTTCCCTGTCCCCTTCACAGACTGGCTCCCTGATAGAAAAAGGCAGTAGGTGTAATTGTTAATAGTTTCCGAGATATAGTTTCCAAAGTACAGAGTCGACGACAGTGCTGCGTACAAATACCAAGTTAGAGTCATGGCCAGATATTTCATCGTATCGTAAGCTATTGCTACACAGCACAGTACCATAACGATCTTAAACCAGGGCCCGGAGAGGATAAACAGCACGACAGGGATCACATACAGCAAGTAACGTGCTATAAAATTCAGTTTGGAATACAGCCACAGCAGACTTGATATTAAAGCAATCAACATTCTGATTAGATCTGTCGTTATCTCAACCCTTCGTGCCCCACGTTGGGCGCCAAAAGAGCTGTTGTGGTTTAACCCGGCTGGCAGCTAAACACCACACAGCCG
>NW_023312107.1:0-8235 GCF_011077185.1 Oxyura jamaicensis
CTAGACTAATACATATTCATCACTATTCCTAGAAAAGGCAGGGTTATTATAATTAGTTCCCAGAATCCGGACCCCCCTCTGGGCGCATGCGTATCAGTCTCTGGTGGTCTTCCTGGGGGTCTCTTGTGCTGAGATTCGTAGCCTCCCAAGCTTTGTCTTTCATTTGTCCTTCAGCTCCACCCCCCCCCTCCTTATTTGGTGAATCCCTCTGCCAGACATCAGAGGCTTGGGCAGCGTCTCATGCAGAAATCAGCAGTTTCCGAAAAAAAAACTTCTTGGTCCTCTTATCTCTCAGACTCGAGTCTCAGTGTTCGTCCTTCAAGCCCTCTATTTACACAAATTGCTAGGCCTTTAGTTAGCACAATACAAGAACTATGTACACTAACCACTCTGTTTTTCTTAGACAGAAAGTTACATTTCATCATGCGGCCCTAGCAGTGTTACATCCTGACACGAATCAAATGAAACATATTTCACAATTCCCCACTTCCTTTTTCCATAGTATTGATTTGTGTTTTCTCTTCAACCTTTTCTAGTAACAATTGGATCTCATCTGTCGGTTCTGGGAGAGAAGTCCATTTCTTAAGCATCATTACTGATACATCACCTTTCTTCTCTATTGAAGTCATTACAAACTGAGTACTATTTACTATTCGGTGTATTGGTAATGTAAAGCAAGGTATCATACAAGGTAAAAATAATAACATCATTATACCACATGAAAACAAAAACAATATTCTTTTAACCCATGGTCCTCCAGGCAGCCATGAAAACAAATCCCAATCCATACCCCTCCAAGTTTGTACTGGGCCATGAGCCAATTTTCTGATTTCCTTCGTTATTTGTTTAACCACTTTCCCATTATCATCGATTAGTAAGCAACAATTAGAATCATTCAGTTTTCCACACACACCTCCTTCTTCTGCTAGTAAATAGTCTAAAACCATTCTATGTTGAAATATGGCATTCCTCATCTGGGTGGACTGATCAGCTAAAAGATCCAAAGCTGCCGCTGTTTGATTGGTTATAATTTCGAGGACAGCTTGCAGTCTAATTATTCGATTCAGATTATAAATAGGTTCCTGGGCTCCTGATACTACCTCATTTGGGTTCCAGGTAGCTGGTCCATAATACTGTATGATTCTTTCAGGAAGCCACTCATTTTCTCCCCATTTTTGAGCACTACCCCCTGCTAAGGAAGCATCAATGGATCGTTGTATTCTATTCAGATCATCATATAGTCTTATTCCTAAATTATTCCCTTGTATTTGTGACAATAAAAAGAACAAGGGTCTTATGTACCCCACATAGCATATGCCAGACCAGTTTTTTGGTAGTCTCTTATAAGCATGTTTGCCACACACCCAATAATGTCCCTTTAGAGCCCACGTTCCGTTTGGAAAAGGACCATCCCACCCTTCTTTGTTTCTTGGGGCATGAAAGTACAGAGTATCTTTGTTACTGAGTGGTCCTGTTACAATGTTTTTTCCATATGTACACCTCCAAGCCCCTGCATCAGATTTCCACTCACAAGTACAATCAAGTCCCTTTTGGCAACCTGTCATATTATGAGCTGACCAGAAATATTTAAAGAACACCCTCTCCCCATTTTCATTTTGCCATTTCCAGCGGTAGACCCTTACCACATGTTGTTCCTTAGTGGTGTTATCCCTCTGACAGCTCAATATCTGACCGTCAAATTGTCTTGTCGCTTGTGCTCTTGCCACGGCTTCACATCCAGGTCCAAAGAATTCTTTATATGAGCATTTCAGCCAAGTCCCGTTTCTCAGCTGGACATGTGTGGCGTTCCATTTCCCACTGTGTGCTGTGCAGTTTATAGGTTTACATTCAGGATCAGTACAATCATATCCAGGAGACAAAGTCCAGTTGCAAATGCTTTTTCCCACTGGTACTGTTCCTGTTCTGTTTAAACAGTATATACCCCGATCTGACGAGTGCAATTTCCACGGGTCTCCTTCCTCTTTCCAAAATTGCGTCCCATTATGAACTTCACTCAAATTACTAACCCACCACTTAGGTTCGACCGGGCCAGCTACCCAGGGCCAATTTCCAGCTCCCCCCGGTCCACCACAAACCCAGCAGTTGCTAAGGCTAAAGGCCTTAGCCACTTCCTCCCCCAGAGTGAAAAAGTTATTTCCCCATTCTTGCCCATGGCTCAATTGCCCCTGTAATAACAATACCAGGAAGTATAACATTTTTTATTTCCGTCCAGTCTTGAGAGTGTAGTATACGTCTCCGATCAAGAGGTTGGGCCCGCTTCCAGGATCGATTTGGGCTTTGTTACCATTCAGCTTTTCAGGGCGATCCGGCTCCTGGAAAACTAATCACAACTTTATATGAATTTAAAAAGATTCTTATATTATTTTCCCTGGGACAACTTAACCTTAGTATGGGAGAAGTCCGGTCGAGGCCCTCTCACTCGGCAGTCAATACCCATAGGGGTTGCCTCCCTCGGTAGACCATACACACCGCAGTGGAGAGTCCTACCCCGGTCTTGCCTTCTCCCTTTTCTCCTTTTTACCTGGTGTCCTTAATCCATGCATAGCTTCATTACCAGAGTATTAGTTCCAGTTCCCCAGGAGTGGATTCAACCCTTCAAGCTTCGATAGTTATTGGCCCCTTCACTCTGGATGCGTGGGTCCAACCCCTTTCTGCTGTTCTCACAGCTGTTTCAGTAGTAAGTAAAACAAGAAAAGGCCCTTCCCATATAGGAGATAGGCTTTTTCCTTTCCAGGTTTTTATTAGAACCTTATCTCCCGGTTTTAGCTGGTGAATTGCAAATCCTAAAGGTGGTGTTTGAGCCATCATTCCAATTTCTCTTAGTTCTTTTAATCTTCTTCCAATGGTGATTATATACTTCTGAATATTATGATCTTCAACCACATTATTCCCTAGAGGCATCCCTTGAGAATAAGGCATGCCATATAACATTTCATATGGTGATAATCCAGTCTCACTGTGTGGTTTAGTTCTAATATTCAAAAGTGCCAATGGTAAACACTTTGTCCAGGGCATTTGTGTCTCGATCATTAACTTAGCCAATTGTTGTTTTATTGTTTGATTCATTCTTTCTACTTTTCCCGAGCTTTGTGGGTGCCACGGAGTGTGGTATTCCCACTGAATACCTAATGATTGACATAACAATTTTATTACTTTTGAAGTAAAGTGTGTGCCCTGATCAGAATCAATGTACTGGATTATCCCATATCTGGGTATTAGGTGTTCTAATAAAATTTTTACCACCACTTGTGCTGTAGCTCGTGCTACAGGATATGCTTCAACCCATTGTGTTAAATGATCCACTATTACCAACAGATATTTTATCCTCCCTACCTTAGGCAATTCAGTGAAATCGACTTGTACCTTTTCGAAAGGTCTGTAAGCTGTCTTTCTCCCTCCTGTGGCCGCTTGTCGAAACACTTTTTTATTTATCTTCTGACAAGTCAAACAACCTTGTGTAATTTGCTTTGCTATTTCATAAATACCGATACAACCGAATTGTTTAAGGAAATGATCACTTAATGCTTTTGTACCCCAATGTGTGTGCATGTAACCGTTCTAATATTTGTCTCGTACAGGCTTTTGGTAATATCTCTCGTCCGTCAGGCAGTGTCCATTTTCCTTGTTCTAATTTAGCCCCTATTCTCTCCAATTTCGTTCGTTCTTCAGGAGTAAACTTTTTTTCCTCTTCTTCTTCTTGTTTTTCTTCCTTCTGTATTACATTAATTTTAACGACCGGAGTCCCCAAGGCCGCTCTTTGGGCTTCTTTATCCGCTAAATTATTTCCCCTGATTCGATAATCTAATCCTTTTTGGTGTCCTCTCACATGTACTACTGCTATCTCCTTCGGTTCTCTTAGTGCCCTTAAAGTTTTTACTATTAATTCTTGATGTATGAGATTTCTTCCTTGAGTGTTAATTAAACCTCTTTCTTCCCAAATTTTTCCAAAAGTGTGAACCACCCCATATGCATATTTTGAATCTGTAAATATAGTCCCACTTTTTCCTTTTAATAGTTCCAGGGCCCTACATAAGGCATACAGCTCACAAGCCTGAGCTGACCATGATGGACTTAAAGGCCCTGATTCCACAGGTTCTAGGTCCTTATTAATTATTGCATATCCTGATTTTCTTTTTCCTTCCACAACTCGGGAAGAACCATCTACAAACAATGTTTCCCCTTTTTGCAACTCAGTGTCTCTTAAATCTGGCCTTCCCTTTGTCTGGGTCTCAATTACCTCTAAGCAATTATGTTGTAATTTGTCAGATGGTTCTCCAGACAAAAATTGTGCTGGATTCTGAGCAGAGGTTACTCTCAGTTCCAAGTCAGGGGAATCAATTAATATTGCCTCATACTTTAGGATTCGGCTATCTGTTAACCATTTCTCTGCTTTCTGTTGTAAGACACTTCGGACATTGTGTGGAGTATATACCTTTAAAGAGGCACTGAAGGTAATCTTTCTAACTTCCTCTATTAACAGTGCTGTAGCAACTAAAGCTTGAAGACAGGCAGGCCAGCCTCTGCTTACTGGATCGAGTAACTTAGAACAATACCCTACAGGTTTCTTAATTCCTGCCCAATCTTGAGTAAGAACTCCATAGGCTGTCTGATTTGATGTATTCACAAAAAGATAGAAAGGTTTTTCCAGATCTGGAAGGCTTAATACAGGTGCTTGTATTAATGCCAATTTAATTTCCTCGAATTTTTGATCATCCTCTGTAAACCACTTAAGCCGGTCATTAGTTAATTTTTCATATAAAAACTTGACTTTTTCACTATAATTCTCAAGCCATGGTCTACAATATCCTAATAACCCTAGTATTTGCCGAATTTCTTTTTTAGTTTGTGGGGGTCTTAAAGATAGAATACCAGATACCCTGTTAGGATCTAACTTCTTTTTCCCTCCACTCAGCCAATGCCCTAAGTATTTCACTTCCTGCTCCACAAATTGCAATTTTGATCGGGATACTTTTAATCCCTTTTCTCCTAGGAAGTTTAATAATTTAATAGTGGCTTCTCGAGTTTCTTCCTCAGTTTCTCCTGCCACTAATAGATCATCCACATATTGCAATAATTTTACTTCCTTGGGTAATGTGAAATCTTGTAAGATCTTCTCTAAAGCTTGTCCAAATAGATTTGGTGATTCTGTAAATCCCTGTGGCAGCACAGTCCATCTTAATTGTTGTTTTCGTCCTGTTTCGGGATCCTCCCATTCAAAGGCAAAATAATCTCTGGATCCCTCATCTAGAGGGCAGGACCAAAAAGCATCTTTCAAATCTATGACACTATACCACATATGTCTGGGAGATACATTACTCAGTAAAGTATAGGGATTTGCCACCACAGGAAATTTAGTAATTGTTCTCTGATTGACAGCTCTCAGGTCTTGTACCATCCTGTAGGACCCATCTGATTTTTTTACCGAGAGGATGGGTGTATTATGAGGCGACATACATGGTTCTAAAGTTCCTCTCTCCAGGAGTCTGTCTACTACAGGTTTTAATCCTTTTCGACCCTCCATTGGTATAGGGTATTGTTTGATTCTGATTGGACGATGTGGATCTATTATTTGAACACTTATAGGGGTCATTTCTATTTTTCCAATTTCCCCTTCTTTATACCATACTGAAGGGTTAATAGATTCCTCATCTTCTTGTGTTAAAGTGTACAATTTAATCTGCAATTTGTCTCCTTGACTATGAATGCTCAGGTTTAATTTTAAAATCAAGTCCCTTCCTAATAAATTGTGCTCTGCTTCAGGGAGCAACAGTAAATCATTAAAACAAATTTTCCCTTCTGTTTCTACTTCTATATCTTTTAAGACAGGTACTTTAAAAGGCTCTCCTTTTGCCCCTACTACTGATACAGAACTTTTCCCTTTTTCTACTCCTCTTGGAAGTTGTTGGATAGTGGATTTTTCAGCCCCTGTGTCCACTAAGAATGAAACTTCTTCTTTATGGGGACCAATTAATAGTTTTATCAAGGGCTCTGTTGATGTTAAAGTCCCCAGAAAATATAGCCCCTGACACCCCTATTCTTCTTTGAATATTTTCTCATCTTGTTCCCGCTTATGACAGTTCTTCTGAATATGCCCTTTCTTGTTACAGTAGTAACAGACAGGAATTGTGCTTTTCTCTTGATAAGCCTGTCCTCTGTGTGTTTTGTCTACTCCTTTCTCCCTTCTTTCTCCGGACAAGGTCTTATCTCTCTGACTTTCTCTTACAGCTGCTACAAAGATCTTGGCTTTTACTTTTTGTTTCTCCTCATCTCTCCGGACATACACTTTCTGGGCTTCCCTAAGTAATTCTTCTAATCCTCTATCTGGCCAGTTTTCCAGTTTTTCTAACTTCCTTCTTATGTCTCCCCATGATTTAGCTACAAATTGTGTTTTAAGAAGTGCGGTTCCGGCCACTGTATTTGGATCTATTCCAGAATACATTTGTAAACTTTTTTTTAATCTCTCCAACCATTCTGTTGGAGATTCATCTTTCCCCTGTTGTTCATTAAATGCTTTATGAATATTCTTTCCTTGGGGAACCGCTTCCCTTATTCCCTGTATGATTAATGTTCTCAAATCCTTCATGTTCTGCCTTCCTTGTGGTTGTTGATGATCCCAGTGGGGATCCACATTTGGCCATTTTTGGTCTCCCGGGAGTCCTGCCTGATTCTGTCTTTCCCAAATCCTCATTCCTGCTTGCCTGATCATTCCCCTTTCTTCGGCCGTAAATAAGATCCCTAAAATGGACTGTAGTTCTTCCCAGGTATAAGTATTAGGACCTAGGAATTGGTCTAGTTTTTCAGCTACTGAGAGAGGGTCGTCTAATAAAATCCCCATTTCTCTCTTAAAGTTTCTTACATCTGTGGTATTTAATGGCACTGCCACAAACCCGATGCCCCCCTGATTGCCTCCAAGGGGTACTTCTCGTAAGGGATATAAAGAAGCTCCCTCATATGCAGCAGTTTTACTTCTCGTACAGGCCGCTGGGGGTCGATCTAATTCCAGTGTTGGTGGTGGTGGAGGCAGGGGCAACGGTGGTACTAATGAAGATTCTACGGCCACCGGAGGCTGGGGCAACGGTGGTACTAATGAGGATCCTACGGCAACCGGAGGGGGAGCAGCCGCCGGAGCCGCCGGGGTGGATTGTTAAGATATGGAGGTAGTGGGGGTGGTAAGTTATCTAACGGCTCCCATTCATCCTCTTTTTCTTTTTCACGTTTTTCTTCTTTTTCTTTGTCTTCCTCGGACTTCTCATCTGTTCTCAGTGTAAATATCGAGGCTGGAAAGGGGCGTGAAGCCCTAATCCATAACTCTGCATAATCACTTTCCTCCTGACTAAAAGGTTTCTTTGAATTAACATGTATATTTAAGGCCTGACAAATCCAGTCTTCAAAGGATCCAAAAACAGGCCAGAATACATTTGGTCTTAGAGGTTTCTTCGGCCATTCTACCATACAATGCTGAATCATTTTTACTTTACTTTTTCCTTTTCTGGGGCCCCTTTCATCCCAATTTGTAATCATTGTCCCCAACGGACTTTCTGGAGGTATGTCTGGTAATTTTATCCCTTTTTTCTGATCTCGGGTCTTCGACTTTACCTGACCCATCTAGGAATTTTACTATGGCAATTCCTACAGCCCTTGGTTACCCGGTAAGAGTGTCTTGCAGGGGGTTCTTAAACTATCACCCACCCACGAATCCTATAGGAATCACTTCGGTCCTTCACCGGCCAAGTCCCTCGCGGGAGATTGGAACCGCGGTTAGAAGACCTCCACACTCGCTTCAGAACCAGGTTCCGTCTCATTCACACTCTTACACACACAGGCAACCGAATCCCACCCAACCGAACGGTATACGCTTAATACTCACGACTCCGTCGTCTTCGTCCGGATCTTCGCGCGCAGAATTACGGGCAAAATACAATGCTGCAGCCGGCAAGGGAGTTCAAAAAATCAAATTCTTTGCTTGCCTTTATTCAGGTTCGAAATGGCGTTAGTCCTGAGCTGACTCGAGCAGGAGCCACCACAGGAGTGGTGGGGCGCCCCTCCTAGATCAAGTCAGAATTCAGGAACCAAGACCATCCCGGACGAGCCCCCAGTTGTGATAAATGCTAAAATTCCAAATAGGATTTTAATCAAAGTTTGTGATTTATTAAGTAAATAGAGGCAAGCAAACAGCGCTGGGTGCGCCAGGAGTCTCTGCTCCACCAGGACGCA
>NW_023312108.1:0-6123 GCF_011077185.1 Oxyura jamaicensis
TCCATAACACCTGATGTCACACTCAGCAATAAAAGGGGGCCTCTCATAGGGGAGGGTCTCTCCTGAACAACCGGTACGCATTTTGAGGCCCTGCTTCCCGGGACGTGGCCGAACACCGCTCGTTGATGGGAAGTAGAGAATAACTTTTTTCCCTTTCTCTCTGTGCTTCCGCACGGCCTTGTTGTTTCTTTTGTTTCTTTTTCTCCCCATTCCCCTTCCCTTTAATTAAATCATTCTCATCTCAAACCTCGAGCTCTTTGTGTTGTCTTTTCTCCCCCTTCCTCTTTGAGGAGGGGAGGAGTGAGAGAGCGATTGTGGTGGAGCTCGGCTGCCCACTCGAGTAAAACCATCACAGTCCTTTTTGGTGCCCAACGTGGGGCTCGAGGGTTGAGATAACCGTAGAATTGATTAAAGTAATTCCACCTAACATACTTGCTAGTCACAATGTTTGGCTTGCTGTTAATATTTTCCTGTGTGACTATGTTGTACGTAATCCGTTCTCTGTTCTCTTTCTTCCTCTATATCCGATCGGAGAACGTGTTGAAATCTGTGTTTCATTTCTTTATCACACTGTGCAGTAACATGCTGGCCTCCAGTTTTGTCTGGTACTCAGGCCCTGCATTGCTATCCTTCTGGTCTCCTGGAGATTATCTTTCTGGAAATATGAAGAATTACACTGCCTTCTTTTTCTTCCCTGGCAGTCAATTTATGAATAATATCAGGGGTGGTGCTTTTTTCTTCTCTCCCTGTGGGCTAATCACAGCAGCCTTTGAGTTTTTTGGATACCCTTGGTCAGATGTCATCCTCCTATTACTAGTTCTATTCTTTTTCTTCCTTCCCAAAATCAAACAATTTATTAAGAATGGCATCCAAGGACCTGCCCCAAGGCAAAGTAGTTGTGGGTGGCAAGGTGTGTGGGGGGATATGGGCAGGTACCTGTCACGGTTTTCTCCTCCGATGGTTTTTAACTTCACCCCTGAACAAGTGCAAAATCCAAAAAAACTGGTAGAATGTTTGAAAGACGTATGCCCTGACCCTGGCAATACCAGAGAACTCCACCAGCTTGCTGGGGTCTGGCTTACGCCTATCAAATGTCAATTAACACTGCCCAGCACCCTCAAGGGGATAGGAAAGTTTCTGAACTTGATAGTGAGATAACACACACTGTGACCACCCCAGAGGACCAACCATCTATGGTATCAGTCGCCCCTATAGTCAAGACAAAACAATGGAAACGAAGTCAGCTCGTTTAGTAAGGGAAGAAGCTCATCCTGAGGAGGAAGGAGAGGAGGAAAAGGCAGGCACCTCTAAAGCAGCATCATCACAACATCAGGGAGAAGAGACTGAAATCATAAATGAATCTGAAACCACTCGATCTCTATCCTTGAGTGAGTTGCAAGAAATACGAAAGGATTTCAGTCGTCATCCAGGTGAGCACATCCTCACCTGGCTGCTTCGATGCTGGGACGCTGGGGCCAATAGCCAACAACTAGAAGGCAGTGAAGCCAAGCAGCTGGGATCCCTCTCTAGAGAAAGGCTCATTGACAGAGTAATTGGGAGAGAGGCACAGGTCCTCAGCCTCTGGAGGCAACTCCTGGCAGCCGTGAAAGAAAGGTATCCCCACAAGGAAGATATTGTATACCAAGTAGGCAAGTGGGCCACCATGGAGAAAGGTCTCCAGCAACTGAGGGAATTAGCTGTGCTGGAGATGATTTATAGTGATTTAAACAATGACCAGACACCTAAAGATCCCGATGAAGTCCAATGCACAACATCCATGTGGCAGAAGTTTGTACGGGCTGCACCCTCATCACATGCCAGCACACTGGCAGCAATGAATTGGGTATGAGGGGGTGGGGCCAACAGTGGACACTGTGTCCATTCAGCTTCATAAATATGAAGAAAACCTCACTGCCCCAATACGGGTCTGCATTTCAGCCATGGAGAGACTGTCCCAACGGTTAGAGGAACATATCACTTCCTCCCCACCTAGATGGAAGAATCTTTCAGCTATTAAGTGCCAGCATTCTCCGGCTCAAGCAAGAGAGAATCCAGGACGCACACCACGGGGTACCTTGTGGTTTTATTTACGTGACCATGGGGAAGATATGAGGAAGTGGGACAGTGAACCGACCTCGGTCCTAGCTGCTCGGGTATGTGAACTGCGGAAAGATATGGCAACATGAAAAGAGGCCCCTAGGAGGATTGCTGCCCCAGTTTCTGTTGGGCAAACCCCCAGAGGCAGTAGAAAGGCTAGCATTACTCCTGACCCTGACGAAGAGACCTCTACTTCACATTTGGAAGAATTAATTGACAGATGCTCCAACCAGGACTAGTGGGGCCCTGCCTCTGGCCAGGTAGAGGAGAGGGACAACCGGATTTACTGGACTGTGTGGATTCGATGGCCTGGCACACCGGAACCGCAGAAATATGAAGCTTTAGTGGACACAGGTGCACAGTGTACCCTAATGCCATCAGGCCACCAAGGGGCACAACTTATCTCTATCTCTGGAGTGACAGGGGGATCCCAAGAGCTAACTGTATTGGAAGCTGAAGTGAGTCTAACTGGGAATGAGTGGCAAAAACACCCCATCGTGACTGGCCCAGAGGCTCCGTGCATCCTCGGCATAGACTACCTCAAGAAAGGGTACTTCAAGGATCCAAAAGGGTACCAGAGGGCTTTTGGCATAGCTGCTTTGAGCGCAGAAAAGATTAAGCAGCTGTCTACCCTGCCTGGTCTCTCAGAAGACCCTTCTGCCATAGGATTGCTGAGGATTGAAGAACAACAAGTGCCGATTGCGACTACAACTGTGCACCGGCGGCAATATCGCACCAATCGAGACTGCCTGATCCCTATCCATGAGTTAGTTCATCATCTGGAGAGACAAGGAGTGATCAGCAAAACTCACTCACCCTTCAATAGTCCTATATGGCCAGTGCGAAAGTCTAATGGCGAGTGGAGGCTAACAGTGGACTATCGGGGCCTGAATGAAGTCATGCCACCACTGAGTGCCGCAGTGCCAGATATGCTAGAACTCCAGTACGAACTGGAATCAAAGGCAGCTAAGTGGTACGCCACAATTGATATCGCTAATGCATTTTTCTCCATCCCTCTGGCAGCAGCATGCAGGCCACAGTTTGCTTTCACTTGGAGAGGCATTCAGTACACTTGGAATCGACTGCCCCAGGGGTGGAAACACAGCCCTACCATTTGCCATGGACTGATCCAGATGACACTGGAACAGGGGGATGCTCCTGAACACTTGCAGTACATTGATGATATCATCTTTTGGGGTAACACAGCAGAGGAAGTTTTTGAGAAAGGGAAGAAAATAATTCAAATTCTCTTGAAAGCTGGCTTTGCTATCAAACAGAATAAGGTCAAGGGACCCGCACAGGAAATCCAGTTCTTGGGGGTAAAATGGCAGGATGGACGTTGCCACATTACAACGGACGTGATCAACAAAATAACGGTTATGTCTCCACCAACTAGCGAAAAACAAACACAAGCTTTTCTAGGCCTCGTTGGATTTTGGAGAATGCATATTCCAGGCTATAGCCAGCTTGTGAGTCCTCTATATCGAGTGACTCGAAAGAGAAACTCTTTCGAGTGGGGCCCCGAGCAACAACAGGCCTTTGAACAAATCAAACAGGAAATAGCTCGTGCAGTAGCCCTTGGGCCTGTCCGTACCGGACCAGCTGTACAAAACATACTTTACACTGCAGCTGGGGAGCATGGCCTCCCCTGGAGCCTCTGGCAGAAGACCCCAGGAGAAACCCGAGGTCGACCTCTGGGGTTCTGGAGCCGGGTCTATTGAGGATCAGAAGCCAATTACACCCCAACTGAAAAAGAAATATTAACAGCATATGAGGGGATTCGAGCTGCTTCAGAGGTTGTTGGTACAGAAGCACAACTCCTCTTGGCCCCACGGCTACCTGTGTTACATTGGATGTTCAAAGGGAAAATCCCCACTACACATCATGCAACTGACGCTACATGGAGTAAGTGGGTAGCGTTAGTTACACAGCGGGCTCGAATGGGGAAACCCAACCGCCCAGGAATCCTGGAAGAGATTATGGACTGGCCAGAGGGCAGGGATTTTGGAATACCGACAGAAGAGAGAACTCGTGCTGAAGAGGCACCACCATACAATGAGTTGCCAGAAGACAGAAAGCAGTATGTGTTGTTCACTGACGGATCCTGCCGTGTGGTAGGGAGCCATCGGAAATGGAAAGCTGCTGTGTGGAGTCCCACCCGACAAGTTGTGGAGGCCATGGAAGGGGAAGGTGAGTCGAGTCAATATGCAGAAGTGAAAGCTATACAACTGGCCCTAGAAATTGCTGAAAGAGAAAAATGGCCAGTACTGTATCTTTACACTGAGTCATGGATGGTGCAAATGCTCTTTGGGGGTGGCTACAGCAATGGAAACAGAACAACTGGCAGCGCAGAGGTAAACCTATCTGGGCTGCTACTCTGGCAAGATATTGCTGCCCGGGTAGAAAACCTGTCTGTAAAGGCACGTCATGTAGATGCTCACATGCCTAAGAATCGTGCCACCGAAGAACATCAGAACAACAAAGAGGTGGATCGAGCTTCAAAAATTGAAGTGGCTCAGGTGGACCTGGACTGGGGACGTAAGGGTGAGCTGTTTGTAGCTTGATGGGCCCATGAAACATCAGGACATCTGGGGAGGGATGCCACATACAGATGGGCTCGTGATCGAGGGGTGGACCTGACCATTGAGGCCATCACACAGGTTACCCATGAGTGTGAGACATGTGCTGCAATCAAACGAGCCATGATGATAAAGTCTCCCTGGAACAGGGGGAGATGGCTTGGATTTCGATATGGTGAAGCCTGGCAGATTGACTACATCGGACCACTCCCACAGACCCGCCAAGGCAAAAGTTACATACTAACCATGGTAGAAGCAACTACTGGGTGGCTGGAAACATATCCAGTAAACCATGCCACCGCCCGAAACACTATCTTGGGCCTGGAAAGACAAGTGCTGTGGCGACATGGTACACCGGAGAGAATTGAGTCCGACAATGGGAGTCACTTTCGAAACAATTTGGTCACCTCCTGGGCCAAGAGACATGGCATTGAGTGGGTGTATCACATCCCTTATCACCCACAAGCTTCTGGGAAGGTTGAGAGGTACAATGGATTGTTAAAAACTATGTTACGAGCATTGGGTGCTGGGATGTGGAAACACTGGGACATGAATCTACCAGAGGCCACTTGGCTAGTTAACAACAGGGGGTCTGAGAGCCGTCCTAGTCCTGCTGAAACAAAACCGCTACACACTGTGGGAGAAGCTAAAGTCCCTGTAGTGCATGTAGGGAAGTGGATGGGGAAGGTGGTGTGGGTTGCTCCTGCCATGGGAAAAGGCAAACCCACTTGTGGGATTGTCTTTGCCCAAGGACCAGGGTATACTTGGTGGGTGATGCAGAAGGATGGGGATATCAGATGTGTGCCTCAAGGACATTTAACCTTGAGAGAAAATTAATCTGTAATCCAAGTTATGTGTTGTAGGAGGACACTGCAGAACCAACGACAGGTCAACTTTGCAAGGAGCCGGGCAAATGCAACAGTGACATGAGCTAAACTGGTGCTGGTGTCAAGAAAACCAACTTCACCTGCCCTGAGTGACCACTTTGACAGATGAAGCTGAAACCATCAACAGCTTTTATGAACATTTTGGGGAAAAAGCCTGTGGAATTAAAAGTACAGATGTATAAACACTTTAATAGATAGAGAATAATGGTGATGAAATATCTATATACTAAACTATGGGGACCTGAGTGTGACACAAATGTTATGGAATAAGGGGTGGAGGTTGTGTTGGGTCTGTCTGGGATGGAGTCACCTTTCCCTGCAGCAGCCCACACAGTGCTGTGCTCTGCACTCATAGCTGGAACAGCACTGGTATCACTCCAGTGCTGTGTCTATTGCTGCATAGTGCTGGCACAACATCAGGACTCCCTCCGAGCCCCCAAGAGCCAGCAGGCTGGGGGTGGGCAAGTGATGGGGAGGGGACATCACCAGGGCAGCTGACCTAAACCAACCAAAGGGATATTCCATAACACCTGATGTCACACTCAGCAATAAAAGGGGGC
>NW_023312109.1:0-3700 GCF_011077185.1 Oxyura jamaicensis
CAGGTAGGAGCTGATGCAAAGGGACTGTAACATCCAGCTGTGCAGACTTGAGTGAAGTCTGGTGTAAGGAAATGAGAAGCAAGCGCCAGGTCACCAGTGAGAGGAATTTCAGGGCTGGGGTGGTGAGAAGCAAGCTTGTCTATGCAGTGTCAGACCTCAAGAGTCTGCTTTTCCTCCTTATAAAGGTCTCCAAGGGAGACACTCTGGATCAAGATCAATTAGGGAATAATGCTCCAAACTAAAAGTCAAATAAGCGCATCCTTTAAGATGAGAAAATATTTTTATCAGGTGCTTTTTGAAATCTATCCTCCTTAACTACACCATGAAAGCCCTCCATTTAGCTGTACAAGACTTGAAGTCGTGAACAAAACTATGCAAGAGATGTTAGGAGTTTCTTCATTTTAATGAGTTCCATGGTGTATTTTGGTGCTGAGGCTATGACGCTCAGGTACTGAGAGGAGAATGATGCAATTGCTTAAGAAAGTAAAGTCAGAAGGAAAAGTTGAAGTGACTTGGAGTATTAATGGGCCCCATTGAGGACTGTTACTAGGACAGCCTCCCCAGGGACTTGTTACAACAGAGAACTGGAAGCCATGATTACAAACAGGCAAAGCACTGTGCTGAGAAAAGTCTTGTCTGGTTTTGGTGAAGCAAAAGGTCCAAGGTCTGACCCCAGCCACTGGGAGGGGAGATCTTGCACCCCCTGTCTGGCTCTGGGCTAGTCTTGGGGTCTGTGGGATGTGGTGGGCAGTGTTATGCCATGAGAAGAACACTGGTATGACACCTCCCAGCATCTGCACAGGGCTACAATGTAGCAGCGAGTCTCCATTGCAATGAGTATATCTTGTCTCCTTATAAGCTCTATCCAAAGGGACAAAAATGTCAGGGCTGTTTGGGCCTTCCATTCTTGGCATTCTTTATGTCTGCCTTCTCCTCTGCAAGCTTTCCTATGCTGTCCGACACTTTGTCCTATTTCCTTCAAATCTGCAGACACCCATCTCTGTCCACCACCTTGCTCTCATCCTGGCATTTCCATCATTTCACCCACATCTAGCCAACCCTCACCAGCTGATCCTTGAAACAAAAAGCCATGGTCTGATCATAGACTTTCTTTCGGTGCCCTGTGGCA
This sequence comes from Oxyura jamaicensis, assembly GCF_011077185.1. NCBI lineage: Eukaryota > Metazoa > Chordata > Aves > Anseriformes > Anatidae > Oxyura > Oxyura jamaicensis. Next base: position 1,130 of record NW_023312109.1, read on the forward strand.
CAACAGCACGACCCTCTGAGAGACATTTCTTCCTCTTTATGGCCAGTGCCAACCTTCCAGGGCACACTTTGTGGCAATTATTGCTCTTCTGCTCTATCCTACTACCAAAGAAAGCTCCATCAGGGTGGAAACCACTCCTAAAGCAGGCATCCCAAACCATCAGCCTCCTGGCGGCCTGTCAGCCAAGACAGAAGACACCAGCATTTTCCAAGCCATGGGACTGCTGCTGGCCTTGAAGTTTCTCGGCTAAACAAACCCAAGCCTTGTGTCTGCTGCTGTCCAGTCATGGACTCAAGCAGAAGGGATAGGACAACCCATACTGGGGCCTTCTTTCTGTCTGGGTCCTCCTGGGTATGGAGGCGGAGGGGATCCCACAGTCAGCATGCCAACCAGGTGCCTTCTGCTGGTCTACCAGGGCCACTGGCAGATGTCAGCTGAAAAGTACAGATCCCAGGGAGAAGTCAAGGGTGACCTGCCACCTACAGACAGAAATGACCTCACAGTCCCTTCCACAGTCACATTCCTCTTGCTGGGTCAGGAGATCCTGTGTCACAGCTGAGCTCATCAGAGCATTCCCACCCATCTCCTCCTTGTGGCCCACAAGCTGATCAGATCCATGGCCCCTCACATTCATTTGGTGTTAGGGTTTTGTTTAGGTCTCTCAAGCAGTTTTCTAGTGTTAAATAGACCATTTTAATGCCAGTATCAAGGGCAAGGATCAGAGCGATTAAGAGAGTAAGAGCAAGGGAAAGGGGCTACGGGCTGAGTTTTGGCTTCAAGGAATACTTTGAGGTCAGGCATTACAGAAGTGGAATCCTGTCAGGGTGTGGAGTAGCATCAAGTTTACTGGTTGAAGCCGGTGAAGAGCCTCATATGACTGTTTTAAGTCACGCTTACAGCAGCAGCAGCATAACCTGAACCCTCTTACCTCTACAAAATCCTTAATTTCTGCTGCGTAAGCCCCTATTGCCTCCCCCAAATCTCTCCAACCCTCCCCTCTTCCCCTGCAGTAGTGGCACCTCACCGCATCAGGTTGGTGCATCTCCAACAAGCTCACGAGTGTTTCCTGAGGCCCTGCCCCGTGTGGGGAGTGGTGGGGAGGAAGAGAGCAAGGTCAGCTCCTGGGGCATGGCTGAGCACAGCCCAGCCATCCCGCACCACGGGCAGGCCCCTTCTCCCAGGCTGAGGCACACATGCAAGATGGACACTTCTCCATCAGCTCAGCTTTGCACAGGGCCCTTCAGCCCTGCCCCATTCCCAAGATTTGCCTCCTCCTCCACCCGCAGACATATATTGCTTTCCATTTGGGGACTCAGGCAGGACTCTATGCATCTGCTTATTAGCACCTTCCTGGCTCCTTCCAGAGCTTCTTGTCCATTGTGGGGACACTGACTCTGGCTGGGACACAGCTGCTCTCTGCACATTAGCCCCTGTGGTGCTGTGTTTTCTATACGTGACCAGAGCAGTGGTGGTCACTCACGGTTCTGCTCGCTGTTTCCGAGCAGGGCTTTCACAGCATCAAGGCCTTCTCTGCTTCTCACTGTGCCCCAGGAGTGAGTCAGCTGCAGGCGGGCAAGAAGCTGGGAGAGGAACATGCTGTGACATCTGACCCAGCCTGACCAGTCTGAAGAACCCATGCACTCCTCAGATTCACCTTGTTTGTTGCCAGACATCACCTTGCACCGTCATTTTATGAGGTTCTAATCACTACCCACTGAGCACCACGTCCCTGGACATCCCCTGACTTCTCCTGGCAGCTCCAGATTCCTCTCCAGGCTGGCACTGGCCATCTGCCCCACTGCAGGGGGCGCAGTCCCATGCAGATGAGTCCAAGACCAGTTGTCATCTCCTTAGGCAAGTGCCGCCATAACAGGAGCTCTTAGTCCTGCCCTTGGTCCCTCAAAGACCACCCTGGGACTTTCAGTCTGTGTCTTTCACTCCATGAAGAACCCCAAAAAACAGAAGAGCAGGGAGCAACCCCTTGGCTTTATTCCTCACAGCAGCATTGGAAGAGGGATCCAGACTGCTGGGTTTGCCCTGAGCAGCCCCTTTTGTTTCTGTGGTGCTAGCAGGGAGGCCAGCTGTGACCCAGGGCTGCACAATGCTTGCTGCTGCCTGCAGCCACAGGGATGCCACTGTAGAGACAAGAAGACTGGCACCAAAGTACACGAGATCTCAGGGCTTACCCAGATACAAGAAGCACAAGGGAACAATGTGGAAGCCAAATGAGAGCAGCAGTGAAAAGGCCACGTCCTGCTGCTGGCCATGGTCATGGCTCCAGGGAAGCAGCAGCCCCAACCCGAAGGCAGCAGAGAGACAGAGCCCAGCAGGCAGTGAGGGGCAGCCCCGAGGGCCACTGGGGCTGCTTGTCCATGTGGCAGCCGGGCTCTTGGTCCTGGCCCCCTCCTGCGTGCTGGGGCTGCTCCCCCAGCTCCAGAGGAGATGGCAAGAGGCAGCAGCTGATAACAATGAATTTCTCCTGACTTATTTTTTGCATTTATCTACACGTGAAGCCCAGTTTTATAAGTACATGAGACTATTGGGTCAGAGTAAGTTAGAAAAAATAACAGG
>NW_023312110.1:0-6142 GCF_011077185.1 Oxyura jamaicensis
AGTGGGCAGCCGAGCTCCACCACAACCGCTCTCTCACTCCTCCCCTCCTCAAAGAGGAAGGGGGAGAAAAGACAACACAAAGAGCTCGAGGTTTGAGATGAGAATGATTTAATTAAGGAAAGGGGAATGGGGAGAAAGAGAAACAAAAGAAACAACAAGGCCGCGCGGAAGCACAGAGAGAAAGAAAAAAAAAGTTATTCTCTACTTCCCATCAACGAGCGATGTTCGGCCACGTCCCGGGAAGCAGGGCCTCAAAACGCGTACCGGTTGTTCAGGAGAGACCCTCCCCCATGAGAGCCCCCCTTTTATTGCTCAGTGTGACATCAGGTGTTATGGAATATCCCTTTGGTTGGTTTAGGTCAGCTGCCCTGGTGATGTCCCCTCCCCATCAATTGCCCACCCCCAGCCTGCTGGCTCTTGGGGGCCTGGAAGGAGTTCTGATGTTGTGCCAGCACTATGCAGCAATAGACACAACACTGGAGTGATACCAGTGCTGTTCCAGCTATGAGTGCAGAGCACAGCACTGTGTGGGCTGCTGCAGGGAAAGGTGACTCCATCCCAGACAGACCCAACACAACCTCCACCCCTTATTCCATAACATTTGTGTCACACTCAGGTCCCCATAGTTTAGTATATAGATATTTCATCACCATTATTCTCTATCTATTAAAGTGTTTATACATCTGTACTTTTCATTCCACAGGCTTTTCCCAAAAATGTTCATAAAAGCTGTTGATGGTTTCAGCTTCATCTGTCAAAATGGTCACTCAGGGCAGGCGAAGTCGATTTTCTTGACACCAGCACCAGCTTAGCTCATGTCACTGTTGCATTTGCCCGGTTCCTTGCGAAGTTGACCTGTCATTGGTTCTGCAATGTCCTCCTGCAACACATAACTTGGATTACAGATTAATTTTCTCTCAAGGTTAAATCTCCTTGAGGCACACACCTGATATCCCCATCCTTCTGCATTACCCACCAGGTATACCCTGGTCCTTGGGCAAAGACAATCCCACAAGTGGGTTTGCCTTTTCCCATGGCAGGAGTGACCCACACCGCCTTCCCCATCCACTTCCCTACATGCACTACGGGGACTTTAGCTTCTCCCACAGTGTGTAGGGGTTTTGTTTCAGCAGGACCAGGACGGCTTTCAGACCCCCTGTTGTTAACTAGCCAAGTGGCCTCTGGTAGATTCATGTCCCAATGTTTCCACGTCCCAGCACCCAATGCTTGTAACATAGTTTTTAACAATCCATTGTATCTCTCAACCTTCCCAGAAGCTTGTGGGTGATAAGGGATGTGATACACCCACTCAATGCCATGTCTCTTGGCCCAGGAGGTGACTAAATTGTTTCGAAAGTGACTCCCATTGTCGGATTCAATTCTTTCTGGTGTACCATGTCGCCACAGCACTTGTCTTTCCAGGCCCAAGATAGTGTTTCGGGCGGTGGCATGGTTTACTGGGTATGTTTCGAGCCACCCAGTTGTTGCTTCTACCATGGTTAGTATGTAACGTTTGCCTTGGCGGGTTTGTGGGAGTGGTCCGATGTAGTCAATCTGCCAGGCTTCACCATATCGAAATCCAAGCCATCTCCCCCTGTTCCAGGGAGACTTTATCCTCATGGCTCGTTTGATTGCAGCACATGTCTCACACTCATGGGTATCCTGCGTGATGGCCTCCATGGTCAGGTCCACCCCTCGATCACGAGCCCATCTGTATGTGGCATCCCTCCCTAGATGCCCTGATGTTTCATGGGCCCATCGAGCTACAAACAGCTCACCCTTACGTCCCCAGTCCAGGTCCACCTGAGCTACTTCAATTTTTGAAGCTCGATCCACTTCTTTGTTGTTCTGATGTTCTTCGGTGGCACGATTCTTAGGCATGTGGGCATCTACATGACGTACCTTTACATCCAGGTTTTCTACCCGGGCAGCAATATCTTGCCACAGAGTAGCAGCCCAGATAGGTTTACCTCTGCGCTGCCAGTTGTTCTGTTTCCATTGCTGTAACCACCCCCAAAGAGCATTTGCCACCATCCATGACTCAGTGTAAAGATACAGTACTGGCCATTTTTCTCTTTCAGCAATTTCTAGGGCCAGTTGTATGGCTTTCACTTCTGCATATTGACTCGACTCACCTTCCCCTTCCATGGCCTCCACAACTTGTCGGGTGGGACTCCACACAGCAGCTTTCCATTTCCGATGGCTCCCTACCACACGGCAGGATCCGTCAGTGAATAACACATACTGCTTTCTGTCTTCTGGCAACTCGTTGTATGGTGGTGCCTCTTCAGCACGAGTTATCTCTTCTGTCGGTATTCCAAAATCCTTACCCTCTGGCCAGTCCATAATCTCTTCCAGGATTCCTGGGCGGTTGGGTTTCCCCATTCGAGCCCGCTGTGTAACTAACGCTATCCACTTACTCCATGTAGCGTCAGTTGCATGATGTGTAGTGGGGATTTTTCCTTTGAACATCCAATGTAACACAGGTAGCCGTGGGGCCAAGAGGAGTTGTGCTTCTGTACCAACAACCTCTGAAGCAGCTCGAATCCCCTCATATGCTGTTAATATTTCTTTTTCAGTTGGGGTGTAATTGGCTTCTGATCCTCGAAAGCCCCGGCTCCAGAACCCCAGAGGTTGACCTCGAGTTTCTCCTGGGGTCTTCTGCCAGAGGCTCCAGGTGAGGCCATGCTCCCCAGCTGCAGTGTAAAGTATGTTTTGTACAGCTGGTCCGGTACGGACAGGCCCAAGGGCTACTGCACGAGCTATTTCTTGTTTGATTTGTTCAAAGGCCTGTTGTTGCTCGGGGCCCCACTCGAAAGAGTTCCTCTTTCGAGTCACTCGATATAGAGGACTCACAAGCTGGTTATAGCCTGGAATATGCATTCTCCAAAATCCAACGAGGCCTAGAAAAGCTTGTGTTTCTTTTTTGTTAGATGGTGGAGACATAACCGTAATTTTGTTGATCACGTCCGTTGGAATGTGGCGACATCCATCCTGCCATTTTACCCCCAAGAACTGGATTTCCTGTGCGGGTCCCTTGACCTTATTCTGTTTGATAGCAAAGCCAGCTTTCAAGAGAATTTGAATTATTTTCTTCCCTTTCTCAAAAACTTCCTCTGCTGTGTTCCCCCATACGATGATATCATCAATGTACTGCAAGTGTTCAGGAGCATCCCCCTGTTCCAGTGTCGTCTGGATCAGTCCATGGCAAATGGTAGGGCTGTGTTTCCACCCCTGGGGCAGTCGATTCCAAGTGTACTGAATGCCTCTCCAAGTGAAAGCAAACTGTGGCCTGCATGCTGCTGCCAGAGGGATGGAGAAAAATGCATTAGCGATATCAATTGTTGCATACCACTTGGCTGCCTTTGATTCCAGTTCGTACTGGAGTTCTAGCATATCTGGCACTGCAGCACTCAGCGGTGGTGTGACTTCATTCAGGCCCCGATAGTCCACTGTTAGCCTCCACTCGCCATTAGACTTTCGCACTGGCCATATAGGACTGTTGAAGGGTGAGTGAGTTTTGCTGATCACTCCTTGTCTCTCCAGATGATGAACTAACTCATGGATAGGGATCAGGGAGTCTCGATTGGTGCGATATTGCCGCCGGTGCACAGTTGTAGTCGCAATCGGCACTTGTTGTTCTTCAATCCTCAGCAATCCTACGGCAGAAGGGTCTTCTGAGAGACCAGGCAGGGTAGACAGCTGCTTAATCTTCTCTGCGCTCAAAGCAGCTATGCCAAAAGCCCACCGGTACACTTTTGGATCCTTGAAGTACCCTTTCTTGAGGTAGTCTATGCCGAGGATGCACGGAGCCTCTGGGCCAGTCACGATGGGGTGTTTTTGCCACTCATTCCCAGTTAGACTCACTTCAGCTTCCAATACAGTTAGCTCTTGGGATCCCCCTGTCACTCCAGAGATAGAGATAAGTTGTGCCCCTTGGTGGCCTGATGGCATTAGGGTACACTGTGTGCCTGTGTCCACTAAAGCTTTATATTTCTGCGGTTCCGGTGTGCCAGGCCATCGAATCCACACAGTCCAGTAAATCCGGTTGTCCCTCTCCTCTACCTGGCCAGAGGCAGGGCCCCACTAGTCCTGGTTGGAGCATCTGTCAATTAATTCTTCCAAATGTGAAGTAGAGGTCTCTTCGTCAGGGTCAGGAGTAATGCTAGCTTTTCTACTGCCTCTGGGGGTTTGCCCAACAGAAACTGGGGCAGCAATCCTCCTAGGGGCCTCTTTTCTTGTTGCCATATCTTTCCGTAGTTCACGTACCCGAGCAGCTAGGACCGAGGTCGGTTCACTGTCCCACTTCCTCATATCTTCCCCATGGTCACGTAAATAAAACCACAAGGTACCCCGTGGTGTGCGTCCTCGATTCTCTCTTGCTTGAGCCGGAGAATGCTGGCACTTAATAGCTGAAAAATTCTTCCATCTAGGTGGGGAGGAAGTGATATGTTCCTCTAACCGCTGGGACAGTCTCTCCACGGCTGAAATGCAGGCCCGTATTGGGGCAGTGAGGTTTTCTTCATATCTATGAAGCTGAATGGACACATTGTCCACTGTTGGCCCCATCCCCTCATTCCAATTCATTGCTGCCAGTGTGCTGGCATGTGATGAGGGTGCAGCCCGTACAAACTTCCGCCACATGGATGTGGTGCATTGGACTTCGTCGGGATCTTGAGGTGTCTGAGCATTGTTTAAATCACTATAAATCATCTCCAGCACAGCTAATTCCCTCAGTTGCTGGAGACCTTTCTCCATGGTGGCCCACTTGCCTACTTGGTATACAATATCTTCCTTGTGGGGATACCTTTCTTTCACGGCTGCCAGGAGTCGCCTCCAGAGGCTGAGGACCTGTGCCTCTCTCCCAATTACTCTGTCAATGAGCCTTTCTCTAGAGAGGGATCCCAGCTGCTTGGCTTCACTGCCTTCTAGTTGTTGGCTATTGGCCCCAGCATCCCAGCATCGAAGCAGCCAGGTGAGGATGTGCTCACCTGGATGACGACTGAAATCCTTTCGTATTTCTCGCAACTCACTCAAGGATAGAGATCGAGTGGTTTCTGATTCATTTATTATTTCAGTCTCTTCTCCCTGATGTTGTGATGATGCTGCTTTAGAGGTGCCTGCCTTTTCCTCCTCTCCCTCCTCCTCAGGATAAGCTTCTTCCCTTACTAAACGAGCTGACTTCCGTTTCCATTGTTTTGTCTTGACTATAGGGGCTACTGATACCATAGATGGTTGGTCGTTTGGGGTGGTCACAGTGTGTGTTATCTCATCATCAAGTTCAGAAACTTTCCTATCCCCTTGAGGGTGCTGGGCAGTGTTAATTGACATTTGATAGGCGTGAGCCAGACCCCAGCAGAGTGCAGCAAGCTGGTGGAGTTCTCTGGTATTGCCAGGGTCAGGGCATACGTCTTTCAAACATTCTACCAGTTTTTGTGGATTTTTCACTTGTTCAGGGGTGAAGTTAAAAACCATTGGAGGAGAAAACCGTGACAGGTACCTGCCCATATCCCCCCCCACACCCTGCCACCCACAACTACTTTGCCTCGGGGCAGGTCTTTGGATGCTATTCTTAATAAATTGTTTGATTTTGGGAAGGAAGAAAAAGAATAGAACTAGTAATAGGAGGATGACATCTGACCAAGGGTATCCAAAAAACTCAAAGGCTGCTGTGATTAGCCCACAGGGAGAGAAGAAAAAAGCACCAGCCCTGATATTATTCATAAATTGACTGCCAGGGAAGAAAAAGAAGGCAGTGTAATTCTTCATATTTCCAGAAAGATAATCTCCAGGAGACCAGAAGGATAGCAATGCAGGGCCTGAGTACCAGACAAAACTGGAGGCCAGCATGTTACCGCACAGTGTGATAAAGAAACGAAACACAGATTTCAACACGTTCTCCGATCGGATATAGAGGAAGAAAGAGAAAAGAGAATGGATTACGTACAACATAGTCATACAGGAGAATATTAACAGCAAGCCAAACATTGTGACTAGCAAGTACGTTAGGTGGAGTTACTTTAATCAATTCTACGGTTATCTCAACCCTCGAGCCCCATGTTGGGCGCCAAAAAGGACTGTGATGGTTTTACTCGAGTGGGCAGCCGAGCTCCACCACAACCGCTCTCTCACTCCTCCCCTC
>NW_023312111.1:0-8509 GCF_011077185.1 Oxyura jamaicensis
ACCAGCTACTAGGAGGGAAAATAACTGTCCTAACTGAAACCAGGACATATATCCACCCCTTATTCCATACCATTTATGTCATGCTCAGGTTACACTTTTTCCAGTACATTCTAGTTAATCACTATTTTCATCTATGGTAATGACGACACACAGTGTTAATAATAATTAACATAATACAACTCAACTCATGGGCTATTCTCACCCAGTATTAAATCCCCTTGTGGTACACACCGGACCTCCCCATTCTTTTGCATTACCCACCAAGTGCATCCAGGTCCTTGAGCAAAAGCAATCCCACGAATGGGTTTGCCTTTTCCTGAGGCAGGAGTAGCCCAGACTGTTTTACCTAGCATATTTCTTACATGCACTACAGGAACTTTATCCCCTTCTACTGTACGTAGCAGGTTTGATTGGGCAGGTCCAGCTCGGTTGGCAGATCCCCTAGTATTGACTAACCAGGTGGCCTTTGCCAAATGTGCATCCCAATTTTTGAATGTCCCAGCACCCATTGCTTTCAGTGTAGTCTTTAACAGTCCATTGTATCGCTCAACTTTACCAGAGGCTGGTGCGTGATAGGGGATGTGATATACCCACTCAATACCATGTTCTTTGGCCCAAGTATCTATAAGGTTGTTTCGGAAATGAGTCCCATTGTCTGACTCAATTCTTTCTGGGGTGCCATGTCGCCATAGCACTTGCTTTTCAAGGCCCAGGATAGTGTTCTGGGCGGTGGCATGGGGCACAGGATATGTTTCCAGCCATCCGGTGGTTGCTTCCACCATTGTAAGTACGTGGCGCTTACCATTGCGGGTTTGAGGGAGTGTGATGTAATCAATCTGCCAGGCCTCTCCATATTTATATTTCAGCCATCGTCCCCCATACCAAAGAGGCTTTGACCGTTTGGCTTGCTTGATTGCAGCACATGTTTCACAATCATGAATAACCTGTGCTATAGTGTCCATGGTCAGGTCCACCCCTCGATCACGAGCCCATCTGTATGTTGCATCTCTGCCTTGATGGCCCGAGGTTTCATGGGCCCATCGGGCTATAAATAGTTCACCCTTATGTTGCCAGTCCAGGTCCACCTGAGCCACTTCAGTCTTGGCAGCCTGATCCACCTGCTGGTTGTTTTGATGTTCTTCAGTAGCCCGATTCTTGGGCACATGGGCATCTACATGGCGTACCTTTACAACCAGGTTCTCTACCCGGGCAGCAATATCTTGCCATAATGCAGCAGCCCAAATGGGTTTGCCCCTGCGCTGCCAGTTGTTCTGTTTCCATTGCTGTAACCACCCCCAAAGGGCATTTGCTACCATCCATGAATCAGTGTATAGGTAGAGAACTGGCCACTTTTCTCGTTCAGCAATATCTAAAGCCAGCTGGATGGCTTTCACTTCTGCAAATTGACTCGATTCACCTTCTCCCTCAGCAGCTTCTGCAACTCGTTGTGTAGGACTCCATACAGCAGCTTTCCATCTCCGATGCTTTCCCACAATGCGACAGGACCCATCAGTGAACAGGGCATATTTCTTCTCATTTTCTGGTAGCTTGTTGTACAGTGGAGCTTCCTCAGCATGGACCACCTCCTCCTCTGATGACATCCCAAAGTATTTGCCTTCTGGCCAGTCCATAATCACTTCCAAGATTCCCGGACAACTGGGGTTTCCTATTCGAGCCCGCTGAGTAATCAGTGCAACCCACTTGCTCCATGTAGCATCAGTTGCATGATGTGTAGAGGGGACCCTTCCTTTGAACATCCAGCCCAGTACTGGCAGTCGGGGTGCCAGGAGGAGCTGTGCTTCAGTACTGACCACTTCCGAAGCAGATCGAACTCCTTCATATGCCGCCAATATCTCCTTTTCGGTTGGAGTGTAGCGGGCCTCAGATCCTCTGTATCCCCGACTCCAAAACCCTAGGGGTCGACCTCAAGTTTCCCCAGGTTCTTTCTGCCAGAGGCTCCAGGTGGGGCCATTCTCCCCGGCTGCGGTGTAGAGCACATTCTTTACATCTGGTCCCGCTCGGACTGGCCCAAGGGCTACTGCATGAACTATTTCCTGCTTAATTTATTCAAAAGCTTGTCGTTGCTCAGGGCCCCATTCAAAATCATTCTTCTTACGGGTTACTTGGTAGAGCGGGTTTACAATCAGACTGTAATTTGGAATGTGCATTCTCCAAAACCCCACGACACCTAGGAAAGTTTGTGTTTCCTTTTTGCTAGTTGGTGGAGACATAGCTGTTATTTTGTTGATCACATCCATTGGGATTTGACGACGTCCATCTTGCCATTTTATTCCTAAAAACTGGATCTCTCGTGCAGGTCCTTTAACTTTTTTTTTTTTTTTTTTTTTTTTTTTTTTATGGCAAAGCCGGCCTTCAGAAGGATTTGGATTATTTTCTTCCCTTTCTCAAAAACTTCCTTTGCTGTTTCACCCCACACAATGATGTCATCGATGTACTGCAGGTGTTCAGGAGCTTCCCCCTGCTCCAGCGCAGACTGGATCAGTCCATGGCAAATTGTAGGGCTATGTTTCCACCCCTGGGGCAGCCGATTCCAAGTATATTAGACTCCCCTCCAAGTAAAAGCAAACTGTGGCCTGCACTCTGCTGCTAGAGGGATGGAGAAAAATGCATTAGCGATATCAATTGTGGCGTACCACTTGGCTGCCTTTGATTCCAGTTCGTACTGGAGTTCTAGCATGTCCGGCACTGTAGCACTCAGTGGTGGTGTGACCTCATTCAGGCCACGATAGTCCACGGTTAGTCTCCACTCCCCATTAGACTTTCTCACTGGCCATATGGGACTATTAAAAGGTGAATGAGTCTTGCTGATCACTCCTTGGCTCTCCAGTTGACGAATTAGCTCATGGATGGGAATCGGAGTCTCGGTCGGTGCAATATTGCCGCCGGTGCACAGTTGTAGTAGCAATTGGCACTTGCTGTTCTTCGACCCTCAGCAACCCCACAACAAAAGGGTCCTCTGAGAGACCGGGCAAGGTAGACAATTGTTCAATGCCCTCTGTCTCTAAGGCAGCTATGCCAAAAGCCCACCGGAACCCTTTTGGGTCCTTGAAATATCCTCTTCTAAGATAGTCTATGCCAAGGATGCATGGAGCATCCAGGCCAGTCACAATACGGTGTTTTTGCCACTCATTCCCAGTTAGACTCAGTTCAGCTTCCAATACAGTTAATTGCTGGGATCCCCCCGTCACTCCATAAATACTGATGGGCTCTGGCCCTGTATAGCTTGATGGCATTAGAGTACATTGTGCACCGGTGTCTACTAAAGCCTTATACTTCTGTGCGTCTGATGTGCCAGGCCATCGAATCCACACAGTCCAATAAACTCGATTGTCCCTTTCCTCCCCCTGGCTGGAGGCAGGGCCCCTCTAATCCTCATCAGAATCTTCATTCCTGTGTTTAAAGGACTGCCTACTGGAAGTTGGAGCAGCAAACTTTTCAGAGACCCCCTTTTTCCCCATTGTTTTCTTTTGCAACTCACGTACCCGTGCCTCTAGGGCCGCGGTGGATTTTCCATCCCATTTTCTCATGTCTTCTCCATGGTCACGTAGGTAAAACCACAGGATGGCCCGAGGTGTGTATCCACCATATCGTCTTCCTTGCACGGATGAGCGCTTACCCCTAATAGCAGAGACATTGGTTTGTACAGGAGGGGAGGAAAATAAACTCTCTTTAAGTTGCTGGACCTCTTCAGAGAGTTTCTCCAAAGTATTCTCTTTTAGTTGGTGAACCCTGGTTCGTTCATGTGGGGAGGAAAATAATCTCTCTTCAAAGTGGTGGACCTTTTCAGAAAGTTTCTCCAAAGTATTCTCTTTTAGTTGATGGACGCTTTCAGAAAGTTTCTCCACAGCCGAGACGCAGGCCTGTAGGGAAGAGGAGAGGCTTTCTTCGTACTGCCGGAGTTGTTTAGCCACATCACCCACAGTGGGTTCCTCATCCTCTTTCCAGGCCATTATTGCCAATGAGCTGGCATATGATGATGGTGCACTCCGTACAAACTTCCGCCACATGGGTTGAGTACACCTGACTTCATCTGGATCTGTGAGTACTTGTCCATTGTCTGGGTCCTCATAAATCACCTCCCGTACAGCTAATTCCCTCAGGTACTGGATTCCCTTCTCCATAGTGGTCCACTTGCCTGGCAGACATACAAGTTCTTCCTTGTAGGGAAACCTTTCCCTTACAGCGTACAGGAGACGCCTCCAGAGGCTGTGAGATCGTGCTCCATCTGCAATTGCTTTGTCAATGCCTGCATCTCTAGCAAGGGATCCCAGCTGCCTGGCTTCTTTGCCCTCTAATTCCACACAATTGGCTCCGGTATCCCAGCACCGGAGCAGCCAGGTGACAAGCTGCTCACCTATGCAGCGACCAAAATCTTTTCGCACATCTCGTAGCTCACGCTGGTATAGGTTTCGGGTAACTACTGTTGATTTTTCAACATCCCCATCTTCATCCTCCTGCACCTCTGATGGCCCAGCCTCGTCTTCTCCATACCTACACCTAGCAGAAGACTCTCTGCGTTCTAAACGACCTGAGTCTCTATACCATTTTTTCACCTTGTCTACAGGGGCAACTTGTACTGCTACAGCTCTTCTCTCTGGCTCAGCCACAGGGTCTGCCACAGGGGTGGGAACACCCTCTGCAGGGGCAACTTGCACTGCTACGGCTCGTTTCTCTGGCCCAGCCACAGGAGCTGGAGTGGCTGCAGGAGCTGGAGCTGGAGCAGCTGCAGGAGCCGGAGCTGGAGCAGCTGCAGGGGCTGGAGCGGCTGCAGGGGCTGGAGCTGGAACAGCTACAGGGGCAGGAGCTGGAGCGGCTGCAGGAGCAGGAGCTGGGGCGGCTGCAGGAGCAGGAGCTGGGGCGGCTGCAGGAGCAGGAGCTGGAGCGGCTGCAGGGTCTGTCACTCAGTTCATAGTAGCATCAATTGCAGCTCGATAGGCATAGGCCAGGCCCCAACATGCTACAGTGAGTTGTGTCACTTTGGAACTGCCAGAGTCATGACACTCTTTTTGCAAGCATTCTACCAGTTTTTTAGGATTTTGCAGTTGTTCAGGGGTGAATCTACAAAACATCGGAGGTGCCCACTGCTCTAGCCACCTGCCCATATCCTCCCACACTCCCTGCCACTCACAATTATCCCGCCTCAGGACAGATCTCTGCATGAGATTCCTAAGTAGTTGTTTAACCTTGAACAAAACCTGAAGCGCATTCAAGAGACATAACAACAAGAACATGCTGGTCTGAGTATCCCAAGGATATTCAACATCTTGGAGAGCTATTGTAACTAGCTCGGGGGATAAGAGGGTGCTGAAGGAGAAAGGGAGAGTGAACAAGTAAGGAAAAATATCTTTCCCTGTCCCCTTCACAGACTGGCTCCCTGATGAAAAAAGGCAGTAGGTGTAATTGTTAATAGTTTCCGAGATATAGTTTCCAAAGTACAGAGTCGACGACAGTGCTGAGTACAAATACCAAGTTAGAGTCATGGCCAGATACTTCATCATATCGTAAGCTATTGTTACACAGCACAGTACCATAACGATCTTAAACCAGGGCCCGGAAAGGATAAACAGCACGACAGGGATCACATACAGCAAGTAACGTGCTATAAAACTCAGTTTGGAATACAGGCACAGCAAACTTGATATTAAAGCAATCAACATTCTGATTAGATCTGTCGTTATCTCAACCCTTCGTGCCCCACGTTGGGCGCTAAAAGAGCTGTTGTGGTTTAACCCTTAATCTTTAATCTTTAATCTGTGGTTTAACCCTTTAATCTTTACAGAACTAAGAGAGGCCTCGAGATTAACTCCCCTTGTCCTTATGGGGGACTTTAACTTGCCAGACGTTAACTGGGAGTGCCACATGGCTGACACGAGCAAGTCCAGGAGGTTCATGAAGCACCTAGATGATAACTTCTTGGTGCAGGGGCTAACGGAGCCAACTAGGAAAGGTGCCCTTCTAGACCTGTTGCTAGAAAACAGAGAGGGTCTGGTGGGAGATGTGGTGATTGGTGGCCGCCTTGGTCATAGCGACCATGAAGTGGTTGAGTTCAAAATTTACGGTGACAGAAGGAAAAGTGCCACCATAACCTCATCCCTAGATATGGGGAAAGCGGACTTCAGGCTGCTCAGGGAACTAGTCAGCAAGGTCCCCTGGGAAACTGCTCTTGAAGGCCTTGATGTCCACCAGAGCTGGTCATTCTTTAAGCGATGCCTCCTAGAAGCACAAGATCAGGCAATTCCTAAATATCGCAAGTCAGGCAGGCGGGGCAGGAGGCCGGCGTGGCTGACCAGGGACATTCTAATGGAGATTAGGCGGAAACAGAGAGTGTTTCGCTACTGGAAGGAGGGCCAGGTGTCATGGAAAGAATACAGGGATGCTGTTCATGTTTGTAGGGAGAAAGTTCGTGTGGCCAAAGCACGCCTAGAGTTGAAGCTGGCTGTGTCTGTGAGAGAAAACAAAAAGTTTTTTTTTAGATATGTGAATGGAAAAAGGAGAACTAAAGAATACATAGGGCCGCTCCTTGATAGGGAAGGTCTCCTCACAGACAATGACATAGGCAAAGCAGAGACGCCTAACGCCTTCTTTGCCTCTGTCTTCATTGCCGATGATGGGCTTCGGGACCCAGGGTGCCCCGAGCTGGAGGACCGGGACGGTGGGGATGACAAACTCCCAACCGACCCTGAACGTGTGCGGGATTTGCTACTCCACCTCGATCCCTACAAGTCCATGGGTCCGGATGGGATTCATCCCCGGGTGCTGAAAGAGCTGGTGGACGTCATCGCGGAACCTCTCTCAATTATTTTTCAACGATCCTGGGAAGTTGGAGAGGTCCCGGTAGACTGGAAGCTGGCAAATGTTGTGCCGATTTTCAAGAAGGGTCAGAAAGAAGACCCTTGCAATTACAGGCCTGTCAGTCTCACGTCAGTGCCTGGTAAAATCATGGAGAAGATGGTTCTCAAACTTATTGAGGCGCACCTGGGGGGACAAAGCAGTCATTGGTCCCAGCCAGCATGGGTTTGTGAAGGGTAGGTCCTGCCTAACTAACTTGATTTCCTTTTATGATAAGATCATCCTTATGGTGGACCAAGGGAAACCAGCTGATGTGATTTTTTTGGACTTCAGCAAGGCTTTTGACACGGTCTCCCATAGGATCCTACTGGACAAAATGTCCACCATACAGCTAAATAAAAACATCATACAATGGGTGAGCAATTGGCTAACGGGCAGGGCCCAAAGGGTTATGGTAAATGGGGCTGCGTCAGGCTGGCGGGCGGTCACTAGTGGGGTCCCTCAAGGCTCCATTTTAGGGCCGGTACTTTTCAATATTTTTATAAACGATCTGGATGTAGGAATAGAAGGTATTTTGAGCAAGTTTGCTGATGACACCAAACTTGGAGGAGTCGTGGACTCGAATGAGGGTGGTAAGGCCTTGCAGAGAGATCTGGATAGGTTGGAGAGCTGGGCGATCACCAACCGTATGAAGTTCAATAAGAGCAAGTGCCGGGTCCTGCACCTGGGACGGGGAAACCCTGGCTGCACGTACAGACTGGGTGATGAGACGCTGGAGAGCAGCCTAGAAGAGAGGGATCTGGGGGTCGTGGTAGACAGCAAGTTGAATATGAGCCAGCAGTGTGCCCTGGCAGCCAGGAGGGCCAACCGTGTCCTGGGGTGCATTAAGCACGGCATCGCTAGTAGGTCAAGGGAGGTGATTGTCCAGCTCTACTCTGCGCTGGTGCGGCCTCACCTCGAGTACTGTGTGCAGTTCTGGGCACCACAGTATAAAAAGGACATGAAACTGTTGGAGAATGTCCAGAGGAAGGCTACGAAGATGGTGATAGGCCTGGAGGGGAAGACGTACGAAGAACGGCTGAGGTCACTGGGCCTGTTCAGCCTGGAGAAGAGGAGGCTGAGAGGAGACCTCATCACAGTCTACAACTTCCTCGTAAGGGGGTGTCGAGAGACAGGAGACCTTTTCTCCATTAACACCAGTGACAGGACCCGCGGGAATGGGGTTAAGCTGAGGCAGGGGAAATTTAGGCTTGACATCAGGAGGGGGTTCTTCACAGAGAGGGTGGTTGCACACTGGAACAGGCTCCCCAGGGAAGTAGTCACTTCACCGAGCCTGTCTGAATTTAAGAAGAGATTGGACTGTGCACTTAGTCACATGGTCTGAACTTTTGGGTAGACCTGTGCGGTGTCAAGAGTTGGACTTGATGATCCTTAAGGGTCACTTCCAACTCAGGATATTCTATGATTCTATGATTCTAACCCGGCTGGCAGCTAAACAGCACACAGCCGTTCGCTCACCCTCCCCCCTCCCTCTCTGGGATGGGGGAGAGAAACGGGAAAGTGAAGCCTGTGAGTTGAGATAAAGACAGTTTATTAAGATAGAAAATAATAATAATAATAATAATAATAATAATATGTACAAACAAGTGATGCACAATGCAATTGCTCACCACCCGCTGACCGATGCCCAGCCCAACCC
>NW_023312112.1:0-6273 GCF_011077185.1 Oxyura jamaicensis
CGAACGGCTGTGTGGTGTTTAGCTGCCAGCCGGGTTAAACCACAACAGCTCTTTTGGCGCCCAACGTGGGGCACGAAGGGTTGAGATAACGACAGATCTAATCAAAATGTTGATTGCTTTAATATCAAGTCTGCTGTGGCTGTATTCCAAACTGAATTTTATAGCACGTTACTTGCTGTATGTGATCCCTGTCGTGCTGTTTATCCTCTCCGGGCCCTGGTTTAAGATCGTTATGGTACTGTGCTGTGTAGCAATAGCTTACGATATGATGAAATATCTGGCCATGACTCTAACTTGGTATTTGTACGCAGCACTGTCGTCGACTCTGTACTTTGGAAACTATATCTCGGAAACTATTAACAATTACACCTACTGCCTTTTTCCATCAGGGAGCCAGTCTGTGAAGGGGACAGGGAAAGATATTTTTCCTTACTTGTTCACTCTCCCTTTCTCCTTCAGCACCCTCTTATCCCCCGAGCTAGTTACGATAGCTCTCCAAGATGTTGAATATCCTTGGGATACTCAGACCAGCATGTTCTTGTTGTTATGTCTCTTGAATGCGCTTCAGGTTTTGTTCAAGGTTAAACAACTACTTAGGAATCTCATGCAGAGATCCGTCCTGAGGCGGGATAATTGTGAGTGGCAGGGAGTGTGGGAGGATATGGGCAGGTGGCTAGAGCAGTGGGCACCTCCGATGTTTTGTAGATTCACCCCTGAACAACTGCAAAATCCTAAAAAACTGGTAGAATGCTTGCAAAAAGAGTGTCATGACTCTGGCAGTTCCAAAGTGACACAACTCACTGTAGCATGTTGGGGCCTGGCCTGTGCCTATCGAGCTGCAATTGATGCTACTATGAACCAAGTGACAGACCCTGCAGCCGCCCCAGCTCCAGCTCCAGCTCCAGCTCCTGCTCCTGCAGCCGCTCCTGCAGCCGCTCCAGCTCCTGCTCCTGCAGCCGCTCCAGCTCCTGCAGCTCCAGCTCCTGCAGCTCCAGCTCCTGCAGCTGCTCCAGCTCCTGCAGCTCCAGCTCCACCTCCTGCAGCCGCTCCAGCTCCTGCTCCTGTAGCTGTTCCAGCTCCAGCTCCTGCAGCCGCTCCAGCTCCTGTGGCTGGGCCAGAGAAACGAGCCGTAGCAGTGCAAGTTGCCCCTGCAGGGGGTGTTCCAACCCCTGTGGCAGACCCTGTGGTTGGGTCAGAGAAACGAGCTGTAGCAGTACAAGTTGCCCCTGTAGACAAGGTGAAAAAATGGTATAGAGACTCAGGTCGTTTAGAACGCAGAGAGTCTTCTGCTAGGTCTAGGTGTAGAGAAGACGAGGTCGGACTATCAGAGGAGCAGGAGGATGAAGATGGGGATGTTGAAAAATCAACAGTAGTTACCCGAAACCTATACCAGCGTGAGCTACGAGATGTGCGAAAAGATTTTGGTCGCTGCATAGGTGAGCAGCTTGTCACCTGGCTGCTCCGGTGCTGGGATACCGGAGCCAATTGTGTGGAATTAGAGGGCAAGGAAGCCAGGCATCTGGGATCCCTTGCTAGAGATGCAGGCATTGACAAAGCAATTGCAGATGGAGCACGATCTCACAGCCTCTGGAGGCGTCTCCTGTATGCTGTAAGGGAAAGGTTTCCCTACAAGGAAGAACTTGTATGTCTGCCAAACAAGTGGACCACTATGGAGAAGGGAATCCAGTACCTGAGGGAATTAGCCGTACGGGAGGTGATTTATGAGGACCCAGACAATGGACAAGTACCCACAGATCCAGATGAAGTCAAGTGTACACGACCCATGTGGCGGAAGTTTGTACGGAGTGCACCATCATCATATGCCAGCTCATTGGCAATAATGGCCTGGAAAGAGGATGAGGAACCCACAGTGGGTGATGTGGCTAAACAACTCCGGCAGTACGAAGAAAGCCTCTCCTCTTCCCTACAGGCCTGCGTTTCGGCTGTGGAGAAACTTTCTGAAAAAGTCCACCACTTTGAAGAGAGATTATTTTCTTCCCCGCCTGAACGAACCAGGGTCCACCAACTAAAAGAGAATACTTTGGAGAAACTTTCTGAAAAGGTCCACCACCTTGAAGAGAGATTATTTTCCTCCCCTCCTGTACAAACCAATGTCTCTGCTATTAGGGGTAAGCGCTCATCCGTGCAAGGAAGACGATATGGTGGATACACACCTCGTGCCATCCTGTGGTTTTACCTACGTGACCATGGAGAGGACATGAGAAAATGGGATGGAAAATCCACCGCGACCCTAGAGGCACGGGTACGTGAGTTGCAAAAGAAAACAATTGGGAAAAAGGGGGTCTCTGAAAAGTTTGCTGCTCCAACTTCCAGCAGGCAGTCCTTTAAACACAAGAATGAAGATTCTGACGAGGATTAGAGGGGCCCTGCCTCCAGCCAGGGGGAGGAAAGGGACAATCGAGTTTATTGGACTGTGTGGATTCGATGGCCTGGCACGTCAGACGCACAGAAGTATAAGGCTTTAGTAGACACCGGTGCACAATGTACTCTAATGCCATCAGGCTATAAGGGGCCAGAACCCATCAGTATTTATGGAGTGACGGGAGGATCCCAGCAATTAACTGTATTGGAAGCTGAACTGAGTCTAACTGGGAATGAGTGGCAAAAACACCGTATTGTGACTGGCCCGGATGCTCCATGCATCCTTGGCATAGACTATCTTAGAAGAGGATATTTTAAGGACCCAAAAGGGTTCCGCTGGGCTTTTGGCATAGCTGCCTTAGAGACAGAGGGCATTGAACAATTGTCTACCTTGCCCGGTCTCTCAGAGGACCCTTTTGTTGTGGGGTTGCTGAGGGTCGAAGAACAACAAGTGCCAATTGCTACTACAACTGTGCACCGGCGGCAATATCGCACCGACCGAGACTCCCTGATTCCCATCCATGAGCTAATTCGTCAACTGGAGAGCCAAGGAGTGATCAGCAAGACTCATTCACCTTTTAATAGTCCCATATGGCCAGTGCGGAAGTCTAATGGGGAGTGGAGGCTAACCGTGGACTATCGTGGCCTGAATGAGGTCACACCACCACTGAGTGCTGCAGTGCCGGACATGCTAGAACTCCAGTACGAACTGGAATCAAAGGCAGCCAGGTGGTACGCCACAATTGATATCGCTAATGCATTTTTCTCCATCCCTCTAGCAGCAGAGTGCAGGCCACAGTTTGCCTTTACTTGGAGGGGAGTCCAATATACTTGGAATCGGCTGCCCCAGGGGTGGAAACACAGCCCTACAATTTGCCATGGACTGATCCAGTCTGCGCTGGAGCAGGGGGAAGCTCCTGAACACCTGCAGTACATCGATGACATCATTGTGTGGGGTAACACAGCAAAGGAAGTTTTTGAGAAAGGGAAGAAAATAATCCAAATCCTTCTGAAGGCCGGTTTTGCCATAAAACAAAGTAAAGTTAAAGGACCTGCACGAGAGATCCAGTTTTTAGGAATAAAATGGCAAGATGGACGTCGTCAAATCCCAATGGATGTGATCAACAAAATAACAGCTATGTCTCCACCAACTAGCAAAAAGGAAACACAAACTTTCCTAGGTGTCGTGGGGTTTTGGAGAATGCACATTCCAAATTACAGTCTGATTGTAAACCCGCTCTACCAAGTAACCCGTAAGAAGAATGATTTTGAATGGGGCCCTGAGCAACGACAAGCTTTTGAACAAATTAAGCAGGAAATAGTTCATGCAGTAGCCCTTGGGCCAGTCCGAACGGGACCAGATGTAAAGAATGTGCTCTACACCGCAGCCGGGGAGAATGGCCCCACCTGGAGCCTCTGGCAGAAAGAACCTGGGGAAACTCGAGGTCGACCCCTAGGGTTTTGGAGTCGGGGATACAGAGGATCTGAGGCCCGCTACACTCCAACCGAAAAGGAGATATTGGCGGCATATGAAGGAGTTCGATCTGCTTCGGAAGTGGTCGGTACTGAAGCACAGCTCCTCCTGGCACCCCGACTGCCAGTACTGGGCTGGATGTTCAAAGGAAGGGTCCCCTCTACACATCATGCAACTGATGCTACATGGAGCAAGTGGGTTGCTCTGATTACTCAGCGGGCTCGAATAGGAAACCCCAGTCGTCCGGGAATCTTGGAAGTGATTATGGATTGGCCAGAAGGCAAATACTTTGGGATGTCATCAGAGGAGGAGGTGGTCCGTGCTGAGGAAGCTCCACTGTACAACAAGCTACCAGAAAATGAGAAGAGATATGCCCTGTTCACTGACGGGTCCTGTCGCATTGTGGGAAAGCATCGGAGGTGGAAAGCTGCTGTATGGAGTCCTACACGACGAGTTGCAGAAGCTGCTGAGGGAGAAGGTGAATCGAGTCAATTTGCAGAAGTAAAAGCCATCCAGCTGGCTTTAGATATTGCTGAACGAGAAAAGTGGCCAGTTCTCTACCTATACACTGATTCATGGATGGTAGCAAATGCCCTTTGGGGGTGGTTACAGCAATGGAAACAGAACAACTGGCAGCGCAGGGGCAAACCCATTTGGGCTGCTGCATTATGGCAAGATATTGCTGCCCGGGTAGAGAACCTGGTTGTAAAGGTACGCCATGTAGATGCCCATGTGCCCAAGAATCGGGCTACTGAAGAACATCAAAACAACCAGCAGGTGGATCAGGCTGCCAAGATTGAACTGGCTCAGGTGGACCTGGACTGGCAATATAAGGGTGAACTATTTATAGCCCGATGGGCCCATGAAACCTCGGGCCATCAAGGCAGAGATGCAACATACAGATGGGCTCGTGATCGAGGGGTGGACCTGACCATGGACACTATAGCACAGGTTATTCATGATTGTGAAACATGTGCTGCAATCAAGCAAGCCAAACGGTCAAAGCCTCTTTGGTACGGGGGACGATGGCTGAAATACAAATATGGAGAGGCCTGGCAGATTGATTACATCACACTCCCTCAAACCCGCAATGGTAAGCGCCACGTACTTACAATGGTGGAAGCAACCACTGGGTGGCTGGAAACATATCCTGTGCCCCATGCCACTGCCCGAAACACTATCCTGGGCCTTGAAAAGCAAGTGCTATGGCGACATGGCACCCCAGAAAGAATTGAGTCAGACAATGGGACTCATTTCCGAAACAACCTTATAGATACTTGGGCCAAAGAACATGGTATTGACTGGGTGTATCACATCCCCTATCACGCACCAGCCTCCGGTAAAGTTGAGCGATACAATGGACTGTTAAAGACTACACTGAAAGCAATGGGTGCGGGGACATTCAGAAATTGGGACACACATTTGGCAAAGGCCACCTGGTTAGTCAATACTAGGGGATCTGCCAACCGAGCTGGACCTGCCCAATCAAACCTGCTACGTACAGTAGAAGGGGATAAAGTTCCTGTAGTGCATGTAAGAAATATGCTAGGTAAAACAGTCTGGGCTACTCCTGCCTCAGGAAAAGGCAAACCCATTCGTGGGATTGCTTTTGCTCAAGGACCTGGATGCACTTGGTGGGTAATGCAAAAGAATGGGGAGGTCCGGTGTGTACCTCAGGGGGATTTAATACTGGGTGAGAATAGCCCATGAGTTGAGATGTATTATGTTAATTATTATATAATACTGTGTGTCATCACTACCATAGATGAAAATAGTGATTAACTAGAATGTATTGGAAAGAGTGTAACTAGAATGTATTGGAAAGAGTGTAACCTGAGCATGACATAAATGGTATGGAATAAGGGGTGGATATATGTCTTGGTTTCAGTTAGGACAGTTATTTTTCCTCCTAGTAGCTGGTAGGGTGCTATGTTTTGGATTAGGATGAGAAGAGTGCTGATAACATGCTGATGTTTTAATTGCTGCAGAGCACTGCTTATACTAAGCCAAGGACTTTTCAGCTCCTCGCTCTGTCCTGCCAGCGGGCAGGCTGGGGGTGCAGCAAAAGCTGGGAGGGGACAAACCCAGGACAGCTGACCCAAACTGGCCAAAGGGGTATTCCATACCATCTGACGTCATGCTAAACAATATATAGGGGTGGCTAGCCGGGGTGGGGGGGCCGGCTGCTCGGGGTTGGGCTGGGCATCGGTCAGCGGGTGGTGAGCAATTGCATTGTGCATCACTTGTTTGTACATATTATTATTATTATCATTATTATTTTCTATCTTAATAAACTGCCTTTATCTCAACCCACAGGCTTCACTTTCCCGTTTCTCTTCCCCATCCCAGAGAGGGAGGGGGGAGGGTGAGCGAACGGCTGTGTGGTGTTTAGCTGCCAGCCGGGTTAAACCACAACA
>NW_023312113.1:0-5773 GCF_011077185.1 Oxyura jamaicensis
TTTTGTTTTTATTATCATCAGGGAATGGGTTTTCCCTTCCCCTGGTTCTGGGTCAACTGGTACCACAGATATTTGCATTCCTTGTATAACCAAGTGTATAAGTCTGGTAAAACAGGGTATTAAACATGGAATTATTAAAAACCCTCCACATATTCCCAATACAACTATCCTGATTCTAGTAAGCCAACCACCACCCATAAAGTCCCTCCATAATTCTCTTAAATTGATTTCATTCCAAGCTTGAACTGGGACATGTGCAATTTTCTTCATTTCTTTTTACAAGTTCATTCACAGCTTTTCCTTCATCATCAATCTCTAAACAGCAATTACTAAGGTTAAATTTTCCACAGACTCCTCCTTCTTGTGCTAGCAAATAATCTAAAGCTAAGCAATTTTGATACAAAGCAGTTCCCATCTTGGTATTTTGTTTTGCAATTAATCCGAGTGCATCTCCGGTTTTATTCACAACTATTTCTACTACAGCTTGCAACCTAATTATTCTATTAAGCATATATATTGGGGTCCTATAGCCCCAGGATCTGTCTTCTGCCCACGTAGCTGGATCATAATAGACTATGATTTTCTCAGGAGGCCATTGTTCACCTTGATTTGTTCCATCACAAACATAAAAATTAGTTACGTTCAGTGATTTAGCAATATTTTCAGCTAGATTTACAAATAGATTTTTAGCAGCTGTGGGGATTCCATATTTTATTCCTGTTTCCATTTCATGATAGAATGAGTTGAATAACAGTCTATGTTGCACTGACTCTCTTGCCCTTTCTTTGATTTCACTTTTGATAATTACAACCAGGTCTTGTCCTTTTCCATATATTTAAGTCCCATTTTTTTGCACCCAGTTCCCAGTGTTCTAAGTCATAAAGCGTTATCTTGACAGGGTTACAAGACCGGTCTGTACAATTGGGGGAAACTTTTCCATTTTCAATCTTAGCTTCTAATCCCATTCCCGCACATTGCTGAGGCCATCCCCAACTGGGATCTGTACTCCAACAAGCACAACCCCAATTTGAGGGTCCACAGTAATGATAACTCCTGTCCCACGGATCATCTCTTATCCAATCAGTGTAACACGTAGAAGCCACTGTTCCACCCTTTCTAGGACAAATGTACTTGGGCTGGTTACTATAATATCTCCTCCAACTCAGGCTTCCACAATCAATATATGGGTCTTCAGTTATAATATCACAGGCATCAAAGGTTATCGACACTGAGCTATTCAGGGTGGTTACAACTTCACTTGTTCCAATTAATTTGCCTACTTTCGAATCTGTCTTCATTTCTACCCAATATTGATAAGGGATTTCTTTTGGATCATAGTATATGGTCCTGTCACCTTCTCTGCATAGAGCATACTGACTTAGGTTAAAAATGCAGCTTCCTCTTTTCTGGCCTTTACAGTCATAGACAGTATGATACACCAATGTCTGGGAGCCCAAGCTTCCTTTTCTAGTAGTTGACTGCAGTTGTTGGCTGTAGCTTGGGCCAAGAAACTGACCCCAAGTAGCACTAGAAGAGGTCCGGTAAGGGCCATAGTGCTCGGCGGTCACAGCCCGAAGGGGTTGCAGCCCTTGGCAGACCTACCTAGCCGCAACACCAGTTCCCTATCCGGTCTTGTTCTCTTCCCTAATCTTAAAGGGGTGTACACTGCAGATAGCCTACTGTTACCTTCAGGGGATAACGCTTAAATGATCCCAGTTATTGATAAAACTCTTCCCTTAATAGGTATCTATTCAAGACTTTCTCTGTTTACTAATTTACAGGAATAATTACAATAAAATTCCCACAGCAACTTAGCTTTTACTCTTTGATGAGGGCTTCTTCAAGTCTGTCTAATAGTTAGTTTAGTTTCTCCTGGTTCCAATGCTACTTTCTACTCTTCCACTGGACCTTTTACTCACAACACGTGTCCATCCTTTTTCAGCAGTTCTCACAGCTGTTTCCTTGTTAATAGATAACAGCTAATAGATAACAGTTAATAAATATCGGTTGTTTTCTTTTTAATAAAACAAGAAAAGGTCCTTCCCAGAGAGGAGATAAGCTTTCTTCTTTCCATGTTTTTTATTAGAACCCTTGTGTTGGGTTTGTCTGGGATGGAGTCACCTTTCCCTGCAGCAGCCCACACAGTGCTCTGCTCTGCGCTCGTAGCTGGAACAGCACTGGTATCACTCCAGTGTTGTGTCTATTGCTGCATAGTGCTGGCACAACATCAGAACTCCCTCCAAGCCCCCAAGAGCCAGCAGGCTGGGGGTGGGCAATTGATGGGGAGGGGACATCACCAGGGCAGCTGACCTAAACCAACCAAAGGGATATTCCATAACACCTGCTGTCACACTCAGCAATAAAAGGGGGCCTCTCATGGGGGAGGGTCTCTCCTGAACAACCAGTACGCGTTTTGAGGCCCTGCTTCCCGGGATGCGGCCAACATCGCTCGTTGATGGGAAGTAGAGAATAATTTGTTTTTTTTCCTTTCTCTCTGTGCTTCCGCGCGGCCTTGTTCTTTCTTTTGTTTCTTTTGTTTCTTTTTCTCCCCATTCCCCTTCCCTTTAATTAAATCATTCTCATCTCAAACCTCAAGCTCTTTGTGTTGTCTTTTCTCCCCCTTCCTCTTTGAGGAGGGGAGGAGTGAGAGAGAGATTGTGGTGGAGCTCGACTGCCCACTCGAGTAAAACCATCACAACTCTATCTCCTGGTTTTAACCGGTGAATTGCAAATCCTAAAGGTGGTGTCTGAGCCATCATCCCAGTTTCTCTTACCTCTTTTAATCTTCTACCAATGGTAATTATATTTCTGGACACTACGATCCTCAACTACATTGTTCCCTAGGGGCATCCCTTTGAGAGTAAGGCATGCCATATAACATTTCATATGGTGATAACCCAGTCTCAGTGTGTGGTTTAGTTCTAATGTTTAAAAGTGCCAATGGTAAGCATTTCGTCCAGGGCATTTGTGTCTCGATCATTAACTTAGCCAATTGTTGTTTTATTGTTTTGATTCATTCTTTCTACTTTCCCCGAGCTTTGTGGGTGCCACGGAGTGTGGTATTCCCACTGAATACCTAATGATTGACAGAATAATTTTATTATTTTAGAAGTAAAGTGTGTGCCCTGATCAGAATCAATGTACTGGATTATCCCATATCTAGGCATTAAGTGTTCTAATAAGATTTTTACCACCGTTCTGGAGAACAAGCAACCCGAGACAGCAAGGCATTTCCTGAATCACCCCTCTTTGTTCCCTCCTCCAAACTCTTTACATTCCTGATGTTATCATGAGCCATGGGGCTTGTCGACCCCCATGGCCACACTCCCACATCTCCCCCTTCTTTAACATAAAAAAGCACGATTAACACAAATTAAGAAAGCACGATTAACACAAACTAAAACACAGAGAAAAACTACCAGGCATACTAATTCTATCTTTAACAAACTTTGTAACCACATCCCTGGGAGAGGCAGGTACTGAGTGCTGCCTAGCTAGGGGGGGGCTCTGGCTGCCCCTCCAGCTCCTGGAGTCCTTGTTTGTGGGTCCTGCATATGCCAGCCGGACACTCCCAGACGTTGTTTTTTGTTTGAGCTGGAGTCCAGACCGCAGAGGAGGGTGCTGTGATCATGTTAAGGCAGATGATGAGACGGCCGGACAGACTCATGGTGCTGACACCCATCTAGGACCGGCTTCTGTTAAAACACAAGCACAACCTCGGTCCCCAAGTTATTAGAGTGTAGGGCCCTTCCCAGTAATTGGTGCTGTAATTTTTTATTTTTATTTATTTATTTATTTATTGATTTATTTATTTTTCCATGAGTTGTGCTCTTTCTTTAACTGAGTTTCTCCCAGATCTGTCTCCTAGACCTGTCTGTCACCCTTTCTCCTGCACGGACGGATGCAAGGACCTTCCTCTGTCCATCAATTTGAAAAAATTTAAGAACATAGCATACTTTATCTATCTTTTCCTAGGGGTCACACCCCTACTCCCCCTTCTTTGTTTTAGAAGCTGTCCTGGTTTTAGTTATGATAGAGTTAATTTTCCACCCAGTAGCTGGTAGAGTGCTATGTTTTGGATTTAGGATGAGACTGATGTTGATAACACTCTGGTGTTTTAATTGCTGCAGATCAGTGCTTACACTAAGACAAGGACTTCTCAGCTCCTCGCTCTGTCCTGCCAGCAGGCAGGCTGGGGGTGCAGCAGGAGCTGGGAGGGGACAGACCCAGGACAGCTGACCCAAACTGGCCAAAGGAGTATTCCATACCATCTGACGGCATGCTGAACAATGTATAGGGGTGGCTAGCCGGGGTGGAGAGGGGGGCCGGCTGCCTGGGGACAAGCTGGGCATCGGTCAGTGGGTAGCAAGCAACTGCACCGTGCATCACCTGCTCCGTACACATCATTATTATTATTATTTTATTTTCTGTCCCAGTAAACTGTCTCTATCTCAACCCACAGGCTTCATTTTTTCTCGTTTCTCTCCCCCATCCCAGAGGCGGGGGGGGGGGGTGAGCGAACGGCTGTGTGGTGTTTATCTGCCAGCTGGGTTAAACCACAACAGAAGCATATATGAATTGATTCAAAGGAACACTTAAATAATACAGCTGGACAAAAAAATATACATTTTTAGAGAAATTCACATCAGTAATTGTATAAAGCTTTCTTCTGTACTAAGGGGTCCTGAAAATTTAGGACTAAAACATTAACTTTGTCATGTAATGTAAAAGGGTTATCATGACAGTCCTCAGAGGCCACTATATAGCACACTGACATATTCAAGGCTCTCAGCTTTTATTTCAGTCTGTGTATTCAAGTTTTGAGGTCCTTCTATGATTATGCAAACATCAGAAATATAGTGGTATAATAAATGGTACTTATGAAAGCAGAGTTTTAGAGCCAATATTAAAATTTGCAGGCTCAAAACACCCACTTACTATTTAAACAAGTATTTGATACTTCTGTTTGTTCAAAAATAGAAAGAGTAAATGCACTTACAGGAAAATAACTTTTACTGTTCAACAGGTGTGCTCATGTGACTTTTATATTAGTACAAACTTAAAAAACAAACAAATCCACCATATGACTTTTTAAAACAAATGATACCAATTCACCTTTCCCCTCCTTGAGTACATTTACATTAAGGCTTTGAATCATCTGACCCACGATTTTACAACATTAAAATGAATGGGTCCACAAGGATGCTCGTATGTCTCACTGAGACTTAGCATGAATAGAATTAAAGCTCACCACCTTAAGGAAACAGAAAATCACATGCTCATGCCTTAACTATATTCCTTTTTGTCTCCAAACCAGAACATAAAGTTTAATAGTAACTGTATTTCATGGCAGTAGATGAGTACTTTTTAATTAATTATATTTTATTAATTAATATTATTAATTTAATGGCAACTTCTTTGGAGAAACTTCCAGTTTTTGTTGTACAACACTGCTTTCTGGTGGTGATTCAGGCATGGGGAGTTCATTCAGTTCAACGTGCTGTAAATATAGCCCCACTTTTCCCCTTTAATAGTTCCAGGGCCCGACATAAAGCATACAGCTCACAAGCCTGAGCTGACCATGATGGACTCAAAGGTCCTGATTCCACAGGTTCTAGGTCCTTATTAATTATTGGATATCCTGATTTGACCATTCTATCATATAGTACTGAACCATTTTTAATTTGCTCCCTTTTCTCTGGTCCCAGGTCTTCAATTTTGTCTGACCCATCTAGGAATTTTACTGTGGCAATTCCTACAGCCCTTGGTTACC
>NW_023312114.1:0-7043 GCF_011077185.1 Oxyura jamaicensis
GTCCTGGGTCTGTCCCCTCCCAGCTCTTGCTGCACCCCCAGCCTGCCCACTGGCAGGACAGAGCGAGAAGCTGAAAAGTCCTTGGCTTAGTGTAAGCATTGCTCTGCAACAAGTAAAACATTAGTGTGTTATCAACTTTAGTCTCATCCTAAATCCAAACCATAGCACTCTACCAGCTACTGGGAGGAAAATTAACCCTCTCCTAGCTAAAACCAGGACAAAGGGATATCGAGTCTCCCAACAGAAAGCCCAGCTGGTTCAGCAATGTGTGACCTATCTGGGATTTGAAATTTCGGGAGGACAACGAGAGCTGGGAACTGAACACAAGGAAGCCATTTGTCGAACTCCGGAACCACAAATGATAAAAGAACTGCGAACCTTTCTGGGGATGACAGGTTGGTGTCGCCTTTGGATTTATAATTATGGACTGATGGTGAAGCCTCTATATGACTTGATAAAAGGTAGCGAGTCAAAATTGGTTTGGACTGGAGAAGTATGAACAGCTTTTAAGAGACTTAAACTTGAATTGATGTGTGCTCCAGCCTTGGGAGTGCTGGACCTGTCAAAATCTTTTTGGTTATTTTCACATGAGGGACAAGGGATGGCTTTGGGAGTATTAGCACAAAAGCCGGGTCCCTATAAATGAGTAGTAGCTTACTTCTCTAAACAACTGGATGAAGCAAGTAAAGGATGGCCCAGATGTCTTTGGGTGATGGCAGCAGTCATTATCAATATACAGGAGGCTCAGAAGCTTACAATGGGACAGAAAATGACAGTGCTAGTTTCCCATACAGTCTCAACAGTTTTGGAACAAAGGGGAGGTCATTGGCTCTCGCCGCAGAGATTTTTAAAATACCAAGCAATACTAGTAGAACAAGATGATGTGGAAATTGTGGTCACTAACATTGTGAATCCAGCCTCTTTCCTTAGTGGAACTCAGGATGAAACAATAACACATGACTGTATAGAAACAATGGAAACCGTGTATTCCAGTCGACCTGATCTTAAGGAAGAACCTTTAGAAGATGTTGACGAATCTTGGCATAGTGATGGAAGCAGCTTTGTGAAACAAGGACAACGTAAGGCAGGGTATGCCATTACAACCACTCAGCAGGTAATCGAGTCTAAGCCATTACCTCCTGGGACGTCCACCCAGAAAGCAGAGATAATTGCTCTTACGCGAGCACTGGAACTAGCAGCAGGAAGGAAAATAAATATCTGGACAGATTCTAAATATGCATTCGGTGTGGTGCATGCTCATGGAGCGATTTGGAAAGAACGTGGATTGCTGACCGCTCAGGGAAAACAGATAAAACATGCTGAAGAAATTTTAAAATTGTTAGAGGCGGTAAAACAACCAGAAAAGGTAGCTATCATGCATTGTCGGGGACACCAAAAGGGGAACGCCGATTTTGAAACTGGAAATCGATTGGCAGATCAAGAGGCTAAGCAGGTAGCTGGATTAACTGAAGTGAAGGCATTATCTTTGATGCCAGGCGGTAAAGTTCAAACTATATACATAAACCAAAAGCCAAATTATACAAAAGAAGACTTAAAATTAATTGAAGATTTGAAAGGTAAAATGAAACCAGATGGATGGGTATATTTAAAAGATAACCGAGTAGTAATACCCTCTAATTTGATATGCCTCACAGTTCTTACAGAACACAATAAAACACACTGGGGGGCTGACACATTGCATAAGAGTCTGAGTCAGACATTAGTGGGACAAAATTTATATACAATGATAAACAAGTAA
Organism: Oxyura jamaicensis; assembly: GCF_011077185.1. Taxonomy (NCBI): domain Eukaryota; kingdom Metazoa; phylum Chordata; class Aves; order Anseriformes; family Anatidae; genus Oxyura; species Oxyura jamaicensis. The sequence continues at coordinate 1,760 of NW_023312114.1, forward strand.
CTCAACAATGTAGCATTTGTTTACACAACAACCCCAATACTAAGAATAAAATAAAATTTGGAAAAATTGGTAAAGGAAATTATCCGGGACAACAGTGGCAAATTGATTTTTCAGAACTCCCTAGAAAAGGGGGGTATCGTTATTTATTGGTTCTGACTGACACGTTTTCAGGATGGCCCGAAGCCTTTCCCTGTCGAACAAACAAAGCAAGAGAAGTGGTTAACGTCTTGTTAAATGAAATAATACCACGCTTTGGGATTCCAGTAGCAATGTCCTCTCATAGAGGTTCACATTTTATGCGCAAGTGGTACAACAGATAAGTAAGATTCTAAAGATAGATTGGCAACTACATACTCCTTATAGACCGCAGGCAAGTGGACAAGTAGGAAAAATAAACCATTTAATTAAACAACAAATAGCTAAAATCGGACAAGAAGCTAATTTGTCATGGCCTCAATCACTCCCTTTAGCATTACTTAGAATTACAGTTAAACCTAGAGTAAAGGAGAATTTGAGTCCCTTTGAAATCTTATATGGGAGGCCGTATCAATTTCTATTTAGTGGAGAGGAGCTAATGCAATTAGGATAAGAATATTTATATGCTTATATAACTGAACTTCAGAAACAATTAAAGTACATAAATTGATTTTAGGGACTAGGGCTAGAGGGCTGGATCAACCAATCCACCCCTTTAAGCCCGGGGATTATGTATATATAAAGACTTTTTCAGGTCAAAATTTCTTCTTAGTGACGAAGTATTCTTTATTGACAGTGCTGGATGCACGGGGGATCCTTCCACCTAACATGCATACCCGAAGTGACAAACTATCTCCTATTTATACAGCAGAACAACAAATATTCAATTAACGCCTATACATATTCATTACCTAAATATAAAAAGGAGGTTAAGGTCTTTGAAAATGTCATATTTCTGATGATACTAAGCTGAGAGGTGCTATTGAATCTGTGGAGGGATGAGAGGCCTTGAAGAGGGATCTAATAGACTGGAGCATTGGACAATCAGCAATGGCATGAAATTCAACAAAAGTAAATGCCAGGTTCTGCACCTCAGAAAATAGTAATGCTGGACACAAGTACAGATTGGGAAACAAGTGGCTAGAGAGCAGCCCTGCAGAAAGGGATCTGGGGATGCTGGTTGACAGTACGCTGAACAATCAGCAGTGTGCTCTGGAAGCCAAGAAGGTAAAGGGCATTTTGGGGTGCATTAAAGAGAGCATAGCAAGGCAGTCAAGAGTTGATTCTCCCACTATATTTAGCATTGGTGTGGTCTCACCTTTAATATTGAGTGCAGTACTGGACTCTATATCATGGTTTAACCTGACAGGCAGCTAAGCACCACACAGCCGTTTGCTCACACACCCCCACCACAGTGGGATGGGGGAGAGAATTGGAAAAAAAAAAAGGTTAAAAATCATGGCTGTAGACCCCCCACCCCGCTATTTTATTGTTCAGCATGACATCATATGGTATGGAATATCCCTTTGTCCAGTTTGGGTCAGCTGTCCTGGTTCTGTTCCCTCACAGATGAAGCTGAAAAGTCCTTGACCTAGTGTAAACACTGCTCTGCAACAACTAAAACATCAGTGTGTTATCAGCTTTCTTCTCATCCTAAATCCAAAACACAGCACCATAGCAGCTACTAGGAAGAAAATGAATTCTATCTCAGCTGAAACCGGGACACACTAGAATATTAAAAGGATGTTACAGTCTTTGAAAGCATCCAGAGGAGGGCACCAAAGCTGGTAAAAGGGCTGGAAGGCATGGCCTATGAGGAGAGGTTGAGGACAGTTGGGTACAGAATATTTCTTTTGCCAGTTTCAGTCAGCTGTCCTGGCTGTATCCCTTCCCAGCTTCTTGTACACTCCCAACATCCTAACTGTTAGAGCAGCATGAGATGCTGAAAAGTCCTTGATTCAGTGTAAGCGCTGCTCAGCAAAAGCTAAAAGACTGGTGTGTTATCAACATTTTTTCATGCTAAATCCAAAACACAGCACCATACCAGCTACTAGGAGGAAAATTAACTCTATCCTAGCAGAAACCAGGCTAGCATAGGCTGTGGCATGACTTCATTCAGGCCATGATAATTCACTGTTAGTCTCCACTCTCCAATAGGCTTTTGCACTGGCCATATGGGACTTTTAAAGGGTAAGTAAGTCTTGCTCATCACTCCTTGGCTCTCCATGTGACAAATCAGTTTATGGATGGGAATCAGAGTGTCTCAGTTGGTGCAATATTGCCACTGGTGCACTGTTGTGGTAGCGATTGGCACCTGCTGTTCTTCGACCCTCAGCAACCCCACAACAGAAGGGTCCTTTAAAAGATCGGGCAAGATAGATAGCTGTTTAATGTCTGTCCTGGTCTCGGCTAATTTCTGGGATTGTCTTTGACCAAGGACCAGGGCACACTTGGTGGGTTATGCAAAAGGATGGGGATATCAGGTGTGTGCCTCAAGGAGATTTAACCTTGGGAGAAAAGTAATCTGTAATCTAAGTTATGTGTTGTAGGACACTGCAGAACCAATGACAGGTCGACTTCACAAGGAACCGGGCTAGTACAGCAACGACTCAAGCTAAGCTGGTGCTGGCATCCAGAAATCCAACTCCGCCTGTCCTGAGTGACCACTTTGGCAGATGAAGCCAAAATCATCAACAGTTCTTATGAACATATTGGGGAGAGGCCTATAGAATGAAAAGAAGTACAGACTTATAAATCTTTTAATGGACAGGGAACAGTGGTGATGAGAATACCTATATACTAAAGTATGTGGGACCTGAGAGTGACACAAATGTTATGGAACAAGGGATGGAGGTTGTCCTGGTTCTGGCTGGGACGGATTTAACTTTCCCTGCAGCAGCCCATAGAATGCTATGCTCTGCACTTGTAGCTAGAACAGCATTGGTATCACTCCAGTGTTTTGTCTATTGCTGCACAATACTGGCACTGCATCAGGACTCCTTCCAACCCCCCAAGAGCCAGCAGGCTGGGGGTGGACAAGAAGTGGGGAGGGGACATCACCAGGGCAGCTGACCTAAACCAACCAAAGGGATATTCCATACCATATGATGTCACGCTCAAAAATAAAAGGTGGGAAAGGGGAAGGGGGGAGCGTTCTCGTTGTGAAAACATACGTCCTTCCAAACAGCCGGTATGTGTACTGAGGCCCTGCTTCCCAGGACATGGCTGAACATCACTTGTTGATGGGAAGTAGAGAGTAACTGCTTTTCTCTCTCTGTGCTTCCGTGCTGCCTTTGCTTTTTTTTTTTTTCCTCTTCCTTTTCCCTTTAATTAAATCATCCTTATCTCAACCCTTGAGCCTTTTGTGTCATATTTTCTCCCCCTTCCCTTTTGAGGAGGGGGAGTGAGAGAGCGGCTGTGGTAGAGCTTGGCTGCCCACCCAAGTAAAACCACCATACAGGTCTGCTGTGCCTATTTTCCGAACTGAGATATAGCACAATACTTACTGCACATGTTCCCTGTCATGCTGCTTATCTTTTCCGGGGGCTGGTTTAAGGTTATTATTTTCCTGTATTGTGCAACTCTGGCTTATGATATGCTAAAATTGCTGGTCATGAGACTAATCTGGTATTTGTACTCAGCATTGCTGTCAACTCCAGACTTTGGAAACCCTACCTCAGAAATTATTAATAACTACACCTTTTACCCTTTTTCTTCAGGGAGCCAACCTATGGGGGAGATGTTTTTTCCCACTTGTTCACTCTCCCTTTCTTCTTCACTGCTCTCTTCTCCTCCAGGCGAGTTACAATAGCTCTTCAAGACTTTTAATATCCTTGGGATGTTCAGACCTGCATGTTCTTGTTGTTATGTCTCCTGAATGCGCTTCAGGTTTTGTCTAAGGTTAAACAACTATTTAGAAATGCCATCCTGGCATAGATCTGTCCTGAGGAAAGATAGTTATGAGTGGCAGGGAGTGTGGGAGGATATGGGCAGGCATCTAGAGCAGTGGGCACCTCCAGTGCTTTGGAAATTCACCCCTGAACAAGTGCAAAATCCTAAAAAACTGGTAGAGTGCTTGAAAAAGGTGTGTCATCCCTCTGGCAATTCCAAAGAGACACAAATCACTGCAATGTGCTGGGGCTTGGCCTATGCTTACCAAGCTGCAATTGACGTCACTGGAACCCCAGTGGCAGACCCTGCGACCACTTCAACCCCTGAGACAGGCCCAGAAGCCACTCCAAACCCTACGACGGGCCCCAAGGCTGAGCCAGAGACACAGACTGTACCAGTGTCAGTTGTACCCGTAACCAAGATGAAACAATAGATGAGAAAGACAGGTCGTTGAGAAAGCAGAGGAACTCCTATTCAGACTAGGGATGAAGAAGAAGACAAGGCAGGCATTGTGCATCACTTGCTTTGTACATATTATTATTATTTTATTTTCTGTCCCAATAAACTGTCTCTATCTCAACCCCCAGGCTTCAGTTTTTTTCTTTTCTCTCCCCCATCCCGGGGGGGGGGGGGGGGGGGGGGGGGTGAGCGAACAGCTGTGTGGTGTTTATCTGCCAGCTGAGTTAAACCACAACACCCCTCAATTCTCTCCCCCATCCCCCAGGGTGGGGAATAGGGTGATCAAATGGCTGTGCGTTGCTTAGCTGCGGGCCAGCTTAAACCACTACATGCCCTCTGTTTCCAAGGCAGCTGTGATAAATGATTGAGTCACAAATAGGATTCTAATTAAAGTTTGTAATTTATTAAGCGAATAGAGGTAAGCAAACAGTGCTGGGTGTGCTGGGAGTCTCTGCTCCACCAAGACACACACCTGTTACATCAGGTGGCTGATTTTTATGCTCCTAGAGTAATACTATTCCTAGAAAAGGCAGGGTTATTATAATTAGTTCCCAGAATCAAAACCCTCTCTGGACGCAGACCCCCTTTCTGGGGATCTCTTGTGCTGAAGGCTTGTAGTCTTCCTCCCAGGCTTTGTCCTTCAGTCATCCTTCAACTCCCCCTTTCCTCTTATTTGGTGGATCTCTTTGCTGGATATCAGAGGCTTGGGCAGCGTCCCATGCAAAAGTCAGCAGTTTCCTAAAAAAAAAAACAAAAAACCCTCCTTGGTCCTCTTATCTCCCAGACTCGAGTCTCAATGTTTGCCCTTCAAACCCTCTATTTACACAAATAACAGGACCCTTCCTTTGCATGATACAAGAACTATGTACACTAATCACTCAATCACTCTGTTTTTCTTAAATAGGAGCTTTTATTTCATCATGCGGCCCTAGCATTGTTCCATACTGACACGAATCAA
>NW_023312115.1:0-1115 GCF_011077185.1 Oxyura jamaicensis
GTCCTGGGTCTGTCCCCTCCCAGCTCTTGCTGCACCCCCAGCCTGCCTGCTGGCAGGACAGAGCGAGAAGCTGAAAAGTCCTTGGCTTAGTGTAAGCATTGCTCTGCAACAAGTAAAACATCAGTGTGTTATCAACATTAGTCTCATCCTAAATCCAAACCATAGCACTCTACCAGCTACTGGGAGGAAAATTAACCCTCTCCTAGCTAAAACCAGGACATATATCCACCCCTTATTCCATACCATTTATGTCATGCTCAGGGTACACCCTTTCCAATAGATTCCAGTTGACCACCATTTTCTTTTACAGTATATATATAGAATGCCCACTGAGTTTGCATAGTCCATGACTGACTTCAGGCTCCATCTGTCATCACAGTCTTTCGGGGCAGAAGAGATGGTGTGTGATATTGGAATGTCACACGTTGAAGCCCGTTCTCGTTCCACCGCATCACTTTGTCCAATTCTATTAAAATTCATTCCTCAGTATCTGCATGGTTGTTACTGTGATACCATTAAAAGGATATTGACATATAGGAATCATAGTAGTGATGACATACAGTATTATATAATAATTTGTGATAAATGATTAAGTCCCAAATAGGATTTTTGTGATTTCTTAAGCGAATAGAGGCAAGCAAACAGTGCTGGGTGCACCGGGAGTCTCTGCTCTACCAGGACCCACACCTGTTACATCAGGTGGCTGATTTTTATGCTCCTAGACTAATACATATTCATCACTCTTCCTAGAAAAGGCGGGGTTATTATAATTAGTTCCCGGAATCCAAACCCTCTCTGGATGCATGCGTAGCAGTCTCTGGTGGTCTTTCTGGGGGTCTCTTGTGCTGAAGGCTCGTAGTCTTCCTCCCAGGCTTTGTCCTTGGGTCGTCCTTCAACTCCCCCTTTCTCCTTATTTGGTGGATCTCTTTGCTGGTCATCAGAGGCTTGCGCAGCGTCCCATGCAAAAGTCTGCAGTTTCCTAAAAGAAACTCCTTGGTCCTCTTATCTCCCAGACTAGAGTCTCAATGTTCGCCCTTCAAACCCTCTATTTTCACAAATTGCTGGACACTTCCTTTGCATGATACAAGAACTATGTACACTAATCACTCTGTTTT
>NW_023312116.1:0-7749 GCF_011077185.1 Oxyura jamaicensis
CTAACATTGTTTCATCCTGACACGAATCAAATGAAACATATTTCACAATTCCCCACTTCCTTTTTCCATAGTATTGATTCGTGTTCTCTCTTCAACCTTTTCTAGTAACAATTGGATCTCATCTGTCGGTTCTGGGAGAGAACCCCATTTCTTAAGTATCATTACTGATACATCACCTTTCTTCTCTATTGAAGTCATTACAAACTGGGTACTATTTATTATTCGGTGTATTAGTAATGTAAAAAAAGGTATCATACAAGGTAAAAATAATAACATCATTATACCACATGAAAACAAAAACATTATTCTTTTAACTCATGGTCCTCCAGGCAGCCATGAAAACAAATCCCAATCTGTACCCCTCCAAGTTTGCACTGGGACATGAGCCAATTTTCTGATTTCCTTCGTTATTTGTTTAACCACTTTCCCATTATCATCGATTAGTAAGCAACAATTGGAATCATTCAGTTTTCCACACACACCTCCTTCTTCTGCTAGTAAATAGTCTAAAACCATTCTATGTTGAAATATGGCATTCCTCATCTGGGTGGACTGATCAGCTAAAAGATCCAAAGCTGCCGCTGTTTGATTGGTTATAATTTCGAGGACAGCTTGCAGTCTAATTATTCGATTCAGATTATAAATAGGTTCCCGGGCTCCTGATACTACCTCATTTGGGTTCCAGGTAGCTGGTCCGTAATACTGTATGATTCTTTCAGGAGGCCACTCATTTTCTCCCCATTTTTGAGCACTACCCCCTGCTAAGGAAGCATCAATGGATCGTTGTATTCTATTCAGATCATCATATAGTCTTATTCCTAAATTATTCCCTTGTATTTGTGACAATAAAAAGAACAAGGGTCTTATGTACCCCACATAGCATATACCAGACCAGTTTTTCGGTAGTCTATTATAAGCATGTTTGCCACACACCCAATAATGTCCCTTTAGAGCCCACGTTCCATTTGGAAAAGGACCATCCCACCCTTCTTTGTTTCTTGGAGCATGAAAGTACAGAGTATCTTTGTTACCGAGTGGTCCTGTTACAATGTTTTTTCCATATGTACACCTCCAAGCCCCTGCATCAGATTTCCACTCACAACTACAATTAAGTCCCTTTTGGCAACCTGTCATATTATGAGCTGACCAAAAATATTTAAAGAACACTCTCTCCCCATTTTCATTTTGCCATTTCCAACGGTAGACCCTTACCACATGTTGTTCCTTAGTGGCGTTATCCCGCTGACAGCTCAATATCTGACCATCAAATTGTCTTGTCGCTTGTGCTCTTGCCACAGCTTCACATCCAGGTCCAAAGAATTCTTTATATGAGCATTTCAGCCAAGTCCCGTTTCTCAGCTGGACATGTGTGGCGTTCCATTTCCCACTGTGTGCTGTGCAGTTTATAGGTTTACATTCAGAATCAGTACAATCATATCCAGGAGACAAAGTCCAGTTGCAAATGCTTTTTCCCACTGGTACCGTTCCTGTTCTGTTTAAACAGTATATACCCCGATCTGACGAGTGCAATTTCCACGGGTCTGCTTCCTCTTTCCAAAACTGCGTCCCATCATGAACTTCACTCAAATTACTAACCCACCACTTAGGTTCGACCGGGCCAGCTACCCAGGGCCAATTTTCAGCTCCCCCCGGTCCGCCACAAACCCAGCAGTTACTAAGGCTAAAGGCCTTAGCCACTTCCTCCCCCAGAGTGAAAAAGTTATTTCCCCATTCTTGCCCATGGCTTAATTGCCCCTGTAATAACAATACCAGGAAGTATAACATTTTTTTATCCTTATTTTCGTCCAGTCTTGAGAGTGTAGTATACGTCTCCGATCAAGAGGTTGGGCCCGCTTCCAGGATCGATTTGGGCTTTGTTACCATTCAGCTTTTCGGGGCGATCCGGCTCCTGGAAAACTAATCACAACTTTATATGAATTTAAAACAGATTCTTATATTATTTTCCCTGGGACAACTTAACCTTAGTATGGGAGAAGTCCGGTCGAGGCCCTCTCACTCGGCAGTCAATACCCATAGGGGTTGCCTCCCTCGGTAGACCATACACACCGCAGTGGAGAGTCCTACCCCGGTCTTGCCTTCTCCCTTTTCTCCTTTTTACCTGGTGTCCTTAATCCATGCATAGCTTCATTACCAGAGTATTAGTTCCAGTTCCCCAGGAGTGGATTCAACCCTTCAAGCTTCGATAGTTATTGGCCCCTTCACTCTGGATGCGTGGGTCCAACCCCTTTCTACTGTTCTCACAGCTGTTTCAGTAGTAAGTAACACAAGAAAAGGCCCTTCCCATATAGGAGATAGGCTTTTTCCTTTCCAGGTTTTTATTAGAACCTTATCTCCCGGTTTTAGCTGGTGAATTGCAAATCCTAAAGGTGGTGTTTGAGCCATCATTCCAATTTCTCTTAGTTCTTTTAATCTTCTTCCAATGGTGATTATATACTTCTGAATATTATGATCTTCAACCACATTATTCCCTAGAGGCATCCCCTGAGAATAAGGCATGCCATATAACATTTCATATGGTGATAATCCAGTCTCACTGTGTGGTTTAGTTCTAATATTCAAAAGTGCCAATGGTAAACACTTTGTCCAGGGCATTTGTGTCTCGATCATTAATTTAGCCAATTGTTGTTTTATTGTTTGATTCATTCTTTCTACTTTTCCCGAGCTTTGTGGGTGCCACGGAGTGTGGTATTCCCACTGAATACCTAATGATTGACATAACAATTTTATTACTTTTGAAGTAAAGTGTGTGCCCTGATCAGAATCAATATACTGGATTATCCCATATCTGGGTATTAGGTGTTCTAATAAAATTTTTACCACCACTTGTGCTGTAGCTCGTGCTACAGGATATGCTTCAACCCATTGTGTTAAATGATCCACTATTACCAACAGATATTTTATCCTCCTTACCTTAGGCAATTCAGTGAAATCAACTTGTACTTTTTCGAAAGGTCTGTAAGCTGTCTTACTCCCTCCTGTGGCCACTTGTCGATACACTTTTTTATTTATCTTCTGACAAGTCAAACAACCTTGTGTAATTTGCTTTGCTATTTCATAAATACCAATACAACCAAATTGTTTAAGGAAATGATCACTTAATGCTTTTGTACCCCAATGTGTGTGTGCATGTAACCGTTCTAATATTTGTCTCGTACAGGCTTTTGGTAATATTTCTCGTCCGTCAGGCAGTGTCCATTTTCCTTGTTCTAATTTAGCCCCTATTCTCTCCAATTTCGTTCGTTCTTCAGGAGTAAACTTTTTTTCCTCTTCTTCTTCTTGTTTTTCTTCCTTCTGTATTACATTAATTTTAACGACCGGAGTCCTCAAGGCCGCTCTTTGGGCTTCTTTATCCGCTAAATTATTTCCCCTGATTCGATAATCTAATCCTTTTTGGTGTCCCCTCACATGTACTACTGCTATCTCCCTCGGTTCTCTTAGTGCCCTTAAAGTTTTTACTATTAATTCTTGATGTATGAGATTTCTTCCTTGAGTGTTAATTAAACCTCTTTCTTCCCAAATTTTTCCAAAAGTGTGAACCACCCCATATGCATATTTTGAATCTGTAAATATAGTCCCACTTTTTCCTTTTAATAGTTCCAGGGCCCTGCATAAGGCATACAGCTCACAAGCCTGAGCTGACCATGATGGACTTAAAGGCCCTGATTCCACAGGTTCTAGGTCCTTATTAATTATTGCATATCCTGATTTTCTTTTTCCTTCCACAACTCGGGAAGAACCATCTACAAACAATGTTTCCCCTTTTTGCAACTCAGTGTCTCTTAAATCTGGCCTTCCCTTTGTCTGCGTCTCAATTACCTCTAAGCAATTATGTTGTAATTTGTCAGGTGGTTCTCCAGACAAAAATTGTGCTGGATTCTGAGCAGAGGTTACTCTCAGTTCCAAGTCAGGGGAGTCAATTAATATTGCCTCATACTTTAGGATTCGGCTATCTGTTAACCATTTCTCTGCTTTCTGTTGTAAGACACTTCGAACATTGTGTGGAGTATATACCTTTAAAGAGGCACTGAAGGTAATCTTTCTAACTTCCTCTATTAACAATGCTGTAGCAACTAAAGCTTGAAGACAGGCAGGCCAGCCTCTGCTTACTGGATCGAGTAACTTAGAACAATACCCTACAGGTTTCTTAATTCCTGCCCAATCTTGAGTAAGGACTCCATAGGCTGTCTGATTTGATGTATTCACAAAAAGATAGAAAGGTTTTTCCAGATCTGGAAGGCTTAATACAGGTGCTTGTATTAATGCCAATTTAATATCCTCGAATTTTTGATCATCCTCTGTACACCACTTAAGCCGGTCATTAGTTAATTTTTCATATAAAAATTTGACTTTTTCACTATAATTCTCAAGCCATGGTCTACAATATCCTAATAATCCTAGTATTTGCCGAATTTCTTTTTTAGTTTGTGGGGGTCTTAAAGATAGAATACCAGATACCCTGTTAGGATCTAACTTCTTTTTCCCTCCACTCAGCCAATGCCCTAAGTATTTCACCTCCTGTTCCACAAATTGCAATTTTGATCGGGATACTTTTAATCCCTTTTCTCCTAGGAAGTTTAATAACTTAATAGTGGCTTCTCGAGTTTCTTCCTCAGTTTCTCCTGCCACTAATAGATCATCCACATATTGTAATAATTTTACTTCCTTGGGTAATGTGAAATCTTGTAAGATCTTCTCTAAAGCTTGCCCAAATAGATTTGGTGATTCCGTAAATCCCTGTGGCAGCACAGTCCATCTTAATTGTTGTTTTCGTCCTGTTTCGGGATCCTCCCATTCAAAGGCAAAATAATCTCTGGATCCCTCATCTAGAGGGCAGGACCAAAAAGCATCTTTCAAATCTATGACACTATACCACATATGTCTGGGAGATACATTACTCAGTAAAGTATAGGGATTTGCCACCACAGGAAATTTAGTAATTGTTCTCTGATTGACAGCTCTCAGGTCTTGTACCATCCTATAGGACCCATCTGATTTTTTTACCGGGAGGATGGGTGTATTATGAGACGACATACATGGTTCTAAAGTTCCTCTCTCCAGGAGTCTGTCTACTACAGGTTTTAATCCTTTTCGACCCTCCATTGGTATAGGGTATTGTTTGATTCTGATTGGACGATGTGGATCTATTATTTGAACACTTATAGGGGTCATTTCTATTTTTCCAATTTCCCCTTCTTTATACCATACTGAAGGGTTAATAAATTCCTCATCTTCTTGTGTTAAAGTGTACAATTTAATCTGCAATTTGTCTCCTTGACTATGAATGCTCAGGTTTAATTTTAAAATCAAGTCCCTTCCTAATAAATTGTGCTCTGCTTCAGGGAGCAACAGTAAATCATTAAAACAAATTTTCCCTTCTGTTTCTACTTCTATATCTTTTAAGACAGGTACTTTAAAAGGCTCTCCTTTTGCCCCTACTACTGATACATAACTTTTCCCTTTTTCTACCCCTCTTGGAAGATGTTGGATAGTGGATTTTTCAGCCCCTGTGTCCACTAAGAATGAAACTTCCTCTTTATGGGGACCAATTAATAGTTTTATCAAGGGCTCTGTTGATGTTAAAGTCCCCAGAAAATACAGCCCCTGACACCCCTATTCTTCTTTGAATATTTTCTCATCTTGTTCCCGCTTACGACAGTTCTTCTGAATATGCCCTTTCTTGTTACAGTAGTAACAGACAGGAATTGTGCTTTTCTCTTGATAAGCCTGTCCTCTGTGTGTTTTGTCTACTCCTTTCTCCCTTCTTTCTCCGGACAAGGTCTTATCTCTCTGACTTTCTCTTACAGCTGCTACAAAAATCTTGGCTTTTACTTTTTGTTTCTCCTCATCTCTCCTGACATGCACTTTCTGAGCTTCCCTAAGTAATTCTTCTAATCCTCTATCTGGCCAGTTTTCCAGTTTTTCTAACTTCCTTCTTATGTCTCCCCATGATTTAGCTACAAATTGTGTTTTAAGAAGTGCGGTTCCGGCCGCTGTATTTGGATCTATTCCAGAATACATTTGTAAACTTTTTTTTAATCTCTCCAACCATTCTGTTGGAGATTCATCTTTCCCCTGTTGTTCATTAAATGCTTTATGAATATTCTTTCCTCGGGGAACCGCTTCTCTTATTCCCTGTATGATTAATGTTCTCAAATCCTTCATGTTCTGCCTTCCTTGTGGTTGCTGATGATCCCAGTGGGGATCCACGTTTGGCCATTTTTGGTCTCCCGGGAGTCCTGCCTGATTCTGTCTTTCCCAAATCCTCATTCCTGCTTGCCTGATCATTCCCCTTTCTTCGGCCGGAAATAAGATCCCTAAAATGGACTGTAGTTCTTCCCAGGTATAAGTATTAGGACCTAGGAATTGGTCTACTTTTTCAGCTACTGCGAGAGGGTCGTCTAATAAAATCCCCATTTCTCTCTTAAAGTTTCTTACATCTGTGGTATTTAATGGCACTGCCACAAACCCGATGCCCCCCTGATTGCCTCCGAGGGGTACTTCTCGTAAGGGATATAAAGAAGCTCCCTCATATGCAGCAGTTTTACTTCTCGTACAGGCCGCTGGGGGTCGATCTAATTCCACTGTTGGTGGTGGTGGAGGCAGGGGCAACGGTGGTACTAATGAAGATTCTACAGCCACCGGAGGCTGGGGGTTCAACGGTGGTACTAATGAGGATCCTACGGCAACCAGAGGGGGAGCAACCGCCGGAGCCGCCGGGGGTGGATTGTTAAGATATGGAGGTAGTGGGGGTGGTAAATTATCTAACGGCTCCCATTCATCCCCTTTTTCTTTTTCACGTTTTTCTTCTTTTTCTTTGTCTTCCTCGGACTTCTCATCTGTTCTCAGTGTAAATATCGAGGCTGGAAAGGGGCGTGAAGCCCTAATCCATAACTCTGCATAATCACTTTCTTCCTGACTAAAAGGTTTCTTTGAATTAACATGTATATTTAAGGCCTGACAAATCCAGTCTTCAAAGGATCCAAAAACAGGCCAGAATACATTTGGTCTTAGAGGTTTCTTAGGCCATTCTACCATACAATACTGAATCAGTTTTACTTTACTTTTTCCTTTTCTGGGGCCCCTTTCATCCCAATTTGTAATCATTGTCCCCAACGGACTCTCTGGAGGTATGTCTGGTAATTTTATCCCTTTTTTCTGATCTCGGGTCTTCGACTTTACCTGACCCATCTAGGAATTTTACTGTGGCAATTCCTACAGCCCTTGGTTACCCAGTAAGAGTGTCTTGCAGGGGGTCCTTAAACTATCACCCACCCACGAATCCTATAGGAATCACTTCGGTCCTTCACCGGCCAAGTCCCTCGCGGGAGATTGGAACCACGGTTAGAAGACCTCCACACTCGCTTCGGAACCAGGTTCCGTCTCATGCACACTCTTACACACACAGGCAACCGAATCCCACCCAACCGAACGGTATACGCTTAATACTCACGACTCCGTCGTCTTCGTCCGGATCTTCGCGCGCAGAATTACGGGCAAAATACAATGCTGCAGCCGGCAAGGGAATTAAAAAAAATCAAATTCTTTGCTTGCCCTTATTCAGGTTCGAAATGGCGTTAGTCCCGACCTGACTCGAGCAGGAGCCACCACAGGAGTGGTGGGGCGCCCCTCCTAGATCAAGTCAGAAGTCAGGAACCAAGACCATCCCGGACGAGCCCCCAATTGAGATAAATTCCAAATACTAAAATTCCAAATTGCAATCAAAGTTTG
>NW_023312117.1:0-1060 GCF_011077185.1 Oxyura jamaicensis
CTGTGATGGTTTCACTCGGGTGGGTGACCGAGCTCCACCACAACCGCTCTCTCACTCCCCCTCCTCAAAGAGGAACAGGGAGAAAATACGATGAAAGGGGCTCAAGGGTTGAGATAAGGACGAGGAGATCGTGCAGTAATTATTGTGATGGGCAAAACAGACTCAGCATAGGGAGATAGTAAGATTTATTGCCTATTACAAACGAGCTAGAGAAGTGAGAAACAAAGGAAAGAAACCAAAAGCACCTTCCCCCCCATCCACCCTCTTCCACCTCCTCCCCCCGAGCGGCGCAGGGGAACGGGGAAATGGAGGCTATGGTCAGTCTATAGAAATTCTTCTCTGCCGCTCCTTCTTGGTCACTCTCGTCCCCTGTGCTGTGGGGTCCCACCCACGGGATGCAGTCCTTGCTAAACTGATCCAGCGTGGGCTTCCCACAGGCAGCAGCTCTTCAAGAACTGCTCCAGATATGGGTCCGTACCACGGGGTCCATCCCTCGGGAGCAAACTGCTCCAACCTGGGTCCCCCACGGGCAGCAGCTCCTGCCAGGTCACCTGCTCCTGCGTGGTCTCCTCTCCACGGGCTGCAGGTCCGGCCCGGAATCTGCTCCGGCAGGGGTCTTCCACAGGCCGCAGTCTCCGTCGGTGCAGGGCCACCTGCTCCACCGTGGTCTCCTCCACGGGCTGCAGCGTGGAACCCTGCTCCACCGTGGTACTCCATGGGCTGCAGGGGGACATCCTGCTTCACCATGGTCCTCACCACAGGCCGCAGGGGACTTCTGCTCCGGCGCCTGGAGCACCTCTCCCCCTCCTTCTTCACTGACCTTGGCGCCTGCAAGGCTGTTCCTCACTCCTCTCACTCTCCCAGCTGCTGTGTGGCGCAGCGTTTTTTTTTTCCCTGTCTTAAATATGCTCTCACAGAGGCGCAAACAACATCACTTATTGGCTCAGTTCTGGTCAGCAGTGGGGCCCTTACCAAACATGGGGCAGCTTCTAGATCCTTCTCACAGAAGCCACCCCTATGGCCCCCTGCTACCAAAACCTTGTCACATAAACCCACTACA
>NW_023312118.1:0-6067 GCF_011077185.1 Oxyura jamaicensis
GGGTTGGGCTGGGCATCGGTCAGCGGGTGGTGAGCAATTGCATTATGCATCACTTGTTTGTACATATTGTTATTATTATTTTCTATCTTAATAAACTGTCTTTATCTCAACTCACAGGCTTCACTTTCCCGTTTCTCTCCCCCATCCCAGAGAGGGAGGGGGGAGGGTGAGCGAACGGCTGTGTGCTGTTTAGCTGCCAGCCAGGTTAAACCACAACAGCTCTTTTGGTGCCCAACGTGGGGCACGAAGGGTTGAGATAACGACAGATCTAATCAGAATGTTGATTGCTTTAATATCAAGTCTGCTGTGCCTGTATTCCAAACTGAGTTTTATAGCACGTTACTTGCTGTATGTGATCCCTGTCGTGCTGTTTATCCTTTCCGGGCCCTGGTTTAAGATCGTTATGGTACTGTGCTGGGTAACAATAGCTTACGATATGATGAAATATCTGGCCATGACTCTAACTTGGTATTTGTACGCAGCACTGTCGTCGACTCTGTACTTTGGAAACTATATCTCGGAAACTATTAACAATTACACCTACTGCCTTTTTCCATCAGGGAGCCAGTCTGTGAAGGGGACAGGGAAAGATATTTTTCCTTACTTGTTCACTCTCCCTTTCTCCTTCAGCACCCTCTTATCCCCCGAGCTAGTTAAGATAGCTCTCCAAGATGTTGAATATCCTTGGGATACTCAGACCAGCATGTTCTTGTTGTTATGTCTCTTGAATGCGCTTCAGGTTTTGTTCAAGGTTAAACAACTACTTAGGAATCTCATGCAGAGATCTGTCCTGAGGCAGGATAATTGTGAGTGGCAGGGAGTGTGGGAGGATATGGGCAGGTGGCTAGAGCAGTGGGCACCTCCGATGTTTTGTAGATTCACCCCTGAACAACTGCAAAATCCTAAAAAACTGGTAGAATGCTTGCAAAAAGAGTGTCATGACTCTGGCTGGGGCCTGGCCTATGCCTATCGAGCTGCAATTGATGCTACTATGAACCGAGTGACAGACCCTGCAGCCGCCCCAGCTCCAGCTCCTGCTCCTGCAGCCGCTCCTGCAGCCACCCCAGCTCCTGCTCCTGCAGCCATCCCAGCTCCTGCCCCAGCTCCTGCTCCTGCAGCCGCTCCTGCAGCCACCCCAGCTCCTGCTCCTGCAGCCGCTCCAGCTCCTGCCCCAGCTCCTGCTCCTGCAGCCACTCCTGGAGCCACCCCAGCTCCTGCTCCTGCAGCCGCTCCAGCTCCTACAGCTCCAGCTTCTGCAGCTCCAGCTCCTGCAGCTCCTGCAGCTCCAGCTCCAGCTCCTGCAGCTGCTCCAGCTCCTGCTCCTGTAGCTGTTCCAGCTCCAGCTCCTGCAGCCGCTCCAGCTCCTGTGGCTGGGCCACAGAAACGAGCCCTAGCAGTGCAAGTTGCCCCTGCAGAGGGTGTTCCAACCCCTGTGGCAGACCCTGTGGCTGAGCCAGAGAAAAGAGCTGGAGCAGTACAAGTTGCCCCTGTAGACAAGGTGAAAAAATGGTATAGAGACTCAGGTCGTTTAGAACGCAGAGAGTCTTCTGCTAGGTCTAGGTGTAGAGAAGACGAGGTCGGGCTATCAGAGGAGCAGGAGGATGAAGATGGGGATGTTGAAAAATCAACAGTAGTTACCCGAAACCTATACCAGCGTGAGCTACGAGATGTGCGAAAAGATTTTGGTCGCTGCATAGGTGAGCAGCTTGTCACCTGGCTGCTCCGGTGCTGGGATACCGGAGCCAATTGTGTGGAATTAGAGGGCAAGGAAGCCAGGCGGCTGGGATCCCTTGCTAGAGATGCAGGCATTGACAAAGCAATTGCAGATGGAGCACGATCTCACAGCCTCTGGAGGCGTCTCCTGTACGCTGTCAGGGAAAGGTTTCCCTCCAAGGAAGAACTTGTATGTCTGCCAGGCAAGTGGACCACTATGGAGAAGGGAATCCAGTACCTGAGGGAATTA
The DNA here is from genome assembly GCF_011077185.1 of Oxyura jamaicensis. NCBI lineage: Eukaryota > Metazoa > Chordata > Aves > Anseriformes > Anatidae > Oxyura > Oxyura jamaicensis. The sequence continues at coordinate 1,964 of NW_023312118.1, forward strand.
GCCGTACGGGAGGTGATTTATGAGGACCCAGACAATGGACCCACAGATCCAGATGGACCCACAGATCCAGATGAAGTCAGGTGTACACGACCCATGTGGCGGAAGTTTGTACGGAGTGCACCATCATCATATGCCAGCTCATTGGCAATAATGGCCTGGAAAGAGGATGAGGAACCCACAGTGGGTGATGTGGCTAAACAACTCCGGCACTACGAAGAAAGCCTCTCCTCTTCCCTACAGGCCTGCGTCTCGGCTGTGGAGAAACTTTCTGAAAGTGTCCATCAACTAAAAGAGAATACTTTGGAGAAACTTTCGGAAAAGGTCCACCACCTCGAAGAGAGATTATTTTCCTCCCCACCTGAACGAACCAGGGTTCACCAACTAAAAGAGAATACTTTGGAGAAACTCTCTGAAGAGGTCCAGCAACTTAAAGAGAGTTTATTTTCCTCCCCTCCTGTACAAACCAATGTCTCTGCTATTAGGGGTAAGCGCTCATCCGTGCAAGGAAGACGATATGGTGGATACACACCTCGGGCCATCCTGTGGTTTTACCTACGTGACCATGGAGAGGACATGAGAAAATGGGATGGAAAATCCACCGCGACCCTAGAGGCACGGGTACGTGAGTTGCAAAAGAAAACAATGGGGAAAAAGGGGGTCTCTGAAAAGTTTGCTGCTCCAACTTCCAGCAGGCAGTCCTTTAAACACAAGAATGAAGATTCTGACGAGGACTAGAGGGGCCCTGCCTCCAGCCAGAGGGAGGAAAGGGACAATCGAGTTTATTGGACTGTGTGGATTCGATGGCCTGGCACATCAGACGCACAGAAGTATAAGGCTTTAGTAGACACCGGTGCACAATGTACTCTAATGCCATCAAGCTATACAGGGCCAGAACCCATCAGTATTTATGGAGTGACGGGGGGATCCCAGCAATTAACTGTATTGGAAGCTGAACTGAGTCGAACTGGGAATGAGTGGCAAAAACACCGTATTGTGACTGGCCCGGATGCTCCATGCATCCTTGGCATAGACTATCTTAGAAGAGGATATTTTAAGGACCCAAAAGGGTTCCGCTGGGCTTTTGGCATAGCTGCCTTAGAGACAGAGGGCATTGAACAATTGTCTACCTTGCCCGGTCTCTCAGAGGACCCTTTTGTTGTGGGGTTGCTGAGGGTCAAAGAACAACAAGTGCCAATTGCTACTACAACTGTGCACCGGCGGCAATAGCGCACCGACCGAGACTCCCTGATTCCCATCCATGAGCTAATTCGTCAACTGGAGAGCCAAGGAGTGATCAGCAAGACTCATTCACCTTTTAATAGTCCCATATGGCCAGTGCGAAAGTCTAATGGGGAGTGGAGACTAACCGTGGACTATCGTGGCCTGAATGAGGTCACACCACCACTGAGTGCTGCAGTGCCGGACATGCTAGAACTCCAGTACGAACTGGAATCAAAGGCAGCCAAGTGGTACGCCACAATTGATATCGCTAATGCATTTTTCTCCATCCCTCTAGCAGCAGAGTGCAGGCCACAGTTTGCCTTTACTTGGAGGGGAGTCCAATATACTTGGAATCGGCTGCCCCAGGGGTGGAAACACAGCCCTACAATTTGCCATGGACTGATCCAGTCTGCGCTGGAGCAGGGGAAGCTCCTGAACACCTGCAGTACATCGATGACATCATTGTGTGGGGTGACACAGCAAAGGAAGTTTTTGAGAAAGGGAAGAAAATAATCCAAATCCTTCTGAAGGCCGGTTTTGCCATAAAACAAAGTAAAGTTAAAGGACCTGCACGAGAGATCCAGTTTTTAGGAATCAAATGGCAAGATGGACGTCGTCAAATCCCAATGGATGTGATCAACAAAATAACAGCTATGTCTCCACCAACTAGCAAAAAGGAAACACAAACTTTCCTAGGTGTCGTGGGGTTTTGGAGAATGCACATTCCAAAGTACAGTCTGATTGTAAACCCACTCTACCAAGTAACCCGTAAGAAGAATGATTTTGAATGGGACCCTGAGCAACGACAAGCTTTTGAACAAATTAAGCAGGAAATAGTTCATGCAGTAGCCCTTGGGCCAGTCCGAACGGGACCAGATGTAAAGAATGTGCTCTACACCGCAGCCGGGGAGAATGGCCCCACCTGGAGCCTCTGGCAGAAAGAACCTGGGGAAACTCGAGGTCGACCCCTAGGCTTTTGGAGTCGGGGATACAGAGGATCTGAGGCCCGCTACACTCCAACCGAAAAGGAGATATTGGCGGCATATGAAGGAGTTCGATCTGCTTCGGAAGTGGTCGGTACTGAAGCACAGCTCCTCCTGGCACCCCGACTGCCAGTACTGGGCTGGATGTTCAAAGGAAGGGTCCCCTCTACATCATGCAACTGACGCTACATGGAGCAAGTGGGTTGCACTGATTACTCAGCGGGCTCGACTAGGAAACCCCAGTCGTCCGGGAATCTTGGAAGTGATTATGGATTGGCCAGAAGGCAAATACTTTGGGATGTCATCAGAGGAGGAGGTGGTCCATGCTGAGGAAGCTCCACTGTACAACAAGCTACCAGAAAATGAGAAGAGATATGCCCTGTTCACTGACGGGTCTTGTCGCATTGTGGGAAAGCATCGGAGATGGAAAGCTGCTGTATGGAGTCCTACACGACGAGTTGCAGAAGCTGCTGAGGGAGAAGGTGAATCGAGTCAATTTGCAGAAGTGAAAGCCATCCAGCTGGCTTTAGATATTGCTGAACGAGAAAAGTGGCCAGTTCTCTACCTCTACACTGATTCATGGATGGTAGCAAATGCCCTTTGGGGGTGGTTACAGCAATGGAAACAGAACAACTGGCAGCGCAGGGGCAAACCCATTTGGGCTGCTGCATTATGGCAAGATATTGCTGCCCGGGTAGAGAACCTGGTTGTAAAGGTACGCCATGTAGATGCCCATGTGCCCAAGAATCGGGCTACTGAAGAACATCAAAACAACCAGCAGGTGGATCAGGCTGCCAAGATTGAACTGGCTCAGGTGGACCTGGACTGGCAATATAAGGGTGAACTATTTGTAGCCCGATGGGCCCATGAAACCTCGGGCCATCAAGGCAGAGATGCAACATACAGATGGGCTCGTGATCGAGGGGTGGACCTGACCATGGACACTATAGCACAGGTCATTCATGATTGTGAAACATGTGCTGCAATCAAGCAAGCCAAACGGTCAAAGCCTCTTTGGTACGGGGGACGATGGCTGAAATATAAATATGGAGAGGCCTGGCAAATTGATTACATCACACTCCCTCAAACCCGCAATGGTAAGCGCCACGTACTTACAATGGTGGAAGCAACCACTGGGTGGCTGGAAATATATCCTATGCCCCATGCCACTGCCCGGAACACTATTCTGGGCCTTGAAAAGCAAGTGCTATGGCGACATGGCACCCCAGAAAGAATTGAGTCAGACAATGGGACTCATTTCCGAAACAACCTTATAGATACTTGGGCCAAAGAACATGGTATTGAGTGGGTGTATCACATCCCCTATCACGCACCAGCCTCTGGTAAAGTTGAGCGATACAATGGACTGTTAAAGACTACACTGAAAGCAATGGGTGCTGGGACATTCAGAAATTGGGACACACATTTGGCAAAGGCCACCTGGTTAGTCAATACTAGGGGATCTGCCAATCGAGCTGGACCTGCCCAATCAAACCTGCTACGTACAGTAGAAGGGGATAAAGTTCCTGTAGTGCATGCAAGAAGTATGCTAGGTAAAACAGTCTGGGCTACTCCTGCCTCAGGAAAAGGCAAACCCATTCGTGGGATTGCTTTTGCTCAAGGACCTGGATGCACTTGGTGGGGAATGCAAAAGAATGGGGAGGTCCGGTGTGTACCTCAAGGGGATTTAATACTGGGTGAGAATAGCCCATGAGTTGAGATGTATTATGTTAATTATTATATAATACTGTGTGTCATCACTACCATAGATGAAAATAGTGATTAACTAGAATGTATTGGAAAGAGTGTAACCTGAGCATGACATAAATGGTATGGAATAAGGGGTGGATATATGTCCTGGTTTCAGTTAGGACAGTTATTTTTCCTCCTAGTAGCTGGT